>NC_090288.1:15081968-15381968 GCF_037392515.1 Haliotis asinina | reverse complement strand
AAATGACATATCTTTAGGAGGATTTGCCTATTATCGCTAGGGAGAAAATGGATGTGTTTTATTAAAGAAAATTGTACGCTGGTGGTATCTGATGTGCGCTTCTCTCATATTACGATTTTCTGACTGCTTCACATGCAAATACTTTTCATGTGATCAGCCTTGGGCTAATGCGCACTGCCGGTGAAACCTCATGCTATAAAGCGTGGATTTGGCATCGAACAGTTGGTGTATTCATTCAGTAGGGTTGGAGCATGTCTTTATAAGCCTCCATCTTCTGTCGAACCATTGTTTCCAGTTCGTCCTTGGAATGGCATGAGGAAATAACTTTTGTCCATGCATTGTTTGAAAACTGCTCGATATCTTAATATAATATTCTTAATTGTCATTATGGTCAGTTTTAGAGAACGAATAAACCTTTTTGTACTCTTTTAACCATTACACACGAAAGACCTGTGGTTTCTCTTAAGCAGAACACCAAATTCATTCTTTAGAAAAATGTGGTTAATTAACACACCGAGCGATTAAAGTTCCCAAAGGGTCCTCTGCCCGCCAGCGAAATCACACACAGGGTGCACTGCAGCAACCCGGAAGTGACGTATTGTGAGGAAGGATTTTCAGTCAGTGGTATATAAAGTGTGTACGTAGCTCGTCATGTTGCTGATTTCTCAAAGTCATCAAAGACATGCCGAAATTTGCGTTGGCGTAAATTGCTCCCAGGGGTCGGGTGATGGTGTCACCGTGCAAACTGACTACTTTTAGGTCTTGTGCAAGAACAAATTAATAAACAGAAATCTCGTTACGTGTATTTCAACTTATTTACGTGCAAAATAAAAAACACACTGAACGAAATGTTGTCTAATTAGTGCAATTTAAAACGAAAGTTAACGTTGTACAATCGTGATGTCAACTGGTAATATTGCTGACAGGGCTCGTAAGTAGGTTACGGCCTCTCGAGAGACCTTCATACGTCCGGTGACAAGCGACGTGTGATATCTTCCCAAATGGCCTTATGGTTGGTCTGTTGACACTAAGGAACTGAAAATCCTTGCAAAAGTAACAAATCTTTGCTCTAACCACATTTCATAATACGTTTAAAATGTTTTGTCAGAGAAGAAAAAAACTACTGTCGGAACTTCTTCCACTTTGGGCGAACATAGATCTATTAGTCAAAAGTTTGTTTTCTTCGACATTTATCTTGGAGCGGACATGTCTGTCAAACGCGTAGAGCAAGGATATCATGCAACACGACCACGAGTGACGAGGTGGTGCATATGGGTTGTGACAAGCGTGCGAAGGGAATGAATTTCTTGGCAGCTGTGCAAACTATTAATTCAAGATTGATTTTGTGTATTTGTTTGTTTTTCTGGGCTCTTGTCAGCTGTGCAAACTGAAATTATTTATTGAGTAAAGGATAAATTTTTAAAGGAATAGTATTGATTCTTGCTTTGTAAATTTGAAACCTCTGACTGTTAGTTGCAAACGTTGTTGTCAGATTTCGAGGAAGCATAAACATCAATTAATAAAGTAAACAATAGCTTGTTTGTTTGTTTGTGTATTGATGAACGCCGCACTCAGCAATATTGTAGCTACATGACTCGGGTCTGTAAATAATTAAGACTGGACCAGACGATCCGGTGATTGATATCATGATCATCGATCTGGGCAATTGATCAAGTTAGTCACCTCTTACAACAAGCATGGGTGCCTGAACACCGATTCTAACCCGAGTCAAACAGTAATAATATCTTCTAATATCTTCTCTAACTAATTACCAAAGTCCTAATTTCTCAACCTAAAGTACTCGTACGTCCTCACTTTTTAACTTTGGGGCGAGACATAAGTAAAAAATAATCCAGAACTCTGAATGGTATGAAGTTTCAGTTCGTAAGATGTTTTTGCGAACGGGAAATGTGTAGGTAATCCATTTCTTTTGTCTCTTTTCATTTTAACATGAACACAGGTTCATATCTGCAACGTTTGAGATATATTCACTGTGGTCTTAAGGACTATGTAAACATTTAAATATATTAATTTCACAAAGATCTGTCATGTTACTGTTGAAGAGGTCGACTATAATACGCTGATAATTATTCGAAACGGTTTCGATCCCCACTTCTGGTAGATGTGAGTACAGAATTTTGACAGAATTTCATTTCATAAATTACGGACCTTGATTTTTTTCAGGACGCACGCTTCTCCTTAATGTCTCCAAACACCACTTGAATACCCAAGGTAAGTAGACAATTTCGTGGAGGAGGAGGAGGATTATTTATTTACCAAATGGAACCCCATGATTACAAGACCAACCATCTCTCATATGTCGTGGCATTTTATTAATGAATTGGTCCATGAGGGAGGAAAACCTGAGAAAATGTAATCTCGGAAAGTACAAATCCGTTTTCAAAAACTGTGCCTGTGACATTATTCTTTCTCTGAAACGTGTTGTCCTGGTCCCGTAATCAAATCAATTTTTCTATATGGAAATAAAATATTTATCTTTTACTTGGTTATGTTCCTCTACTGTATCGATTAGAACTGTTAGTGAATGTTTAGAAAATATATACAAATGGTCTCGGATCACCTTTGAATATGTAAATACAAAGACTGTACGTTTGTTGGTTACCATTGTTACAGATCCATCCATCACAAAATTACCTTTAGTCACGTGGAGAAATAGTTATGGACAAAGAAAAACACCCTGCAGTCGTGCAGCCTTACATTGATTTCATTCATATAGGTTTTCACACATTTTATAAGGAGAACTATGCCTCTATTGATGAAGTATAGATTCATTAGTCCAGAACCAGGACAAAACATGATTTTGTCGACACCCGAAGAAAGAAAAACATCTCAAACATCAATTTCTCCATTTGATATTGCGAATAGGATAGAAAATCTAATTTTAAGTCATCTCCAACAAATAAGGGTAAACATAGGATTTGTAAGATTTAATGCAACGCATAGTATTACTTTGCGAAGAGGTAGTGTTGTAACATAAATCGCGATGAAGTAAGGTCAATAGCCATATGTGTTTGAAACGCTGCATACCAGATACTGGTGCACATTTCTAAATCTAATAAACTTTCGTCCAATTTGGCCTAAACTGAGACATGTTATGACTGATTTTCTTTGCGACACGTTGTTGTCGAACAAAATCAGAAAATCCAGCCCACCCTTTGAAACTCATTGCAGCCGTTGACGAACCTTTGACAACCAGTGTCAGTGACAACCTATGACAAACAAAAAACAAAAAGGGCCGTTCAGAAACGATTGAAACCCACCCAGACTTTGGTAAACCCTAAAGCAGGGCCATCATTGATCGTATTGGTACTAACTTGACCTAAAGCAAGGTCAGATAATCAATGCATGCTTACTATCATGAGTGTTTACAGACGTCATTGTGTTCAGCGTGATCAGGGTTCTAATTGTATTTTACTGTTTTTGAAATGAGAATTTCTAATATTGAGGCTCCTCCAACAAGATTTGTTGTAAGAAAGCGGTGATCACGAACCTCGATACACACAATGGTAGCTATACCAGCAGTGATACACGTGAATATTGTAAATAGATGTCCTTGACCTTAATAAGGCAGAAGCCTTATGGACAAACATACACCAATCAAACGTGACGTAACGCTGATTACGGTTAGAATTGCGCCCCTTTGGTGAAGGACACCTGCTCAATCAGTCCGAGTGATTACCACTGGAGGAAAGTAGAGATAAACGATACTTATTTCGTTTGAATGAAATGCATTGGAATGAAATTGATTTTTCTGCAATTGCGAAGCTGGCTAGCTATTCTCGAAGCACTTAACACATTCGCTACGATCAAAGTTAAGAATTCTTCGAGAATAAGGGCCCAGGCTTAAAGGGACTAAGTCTTGCTAGGAGGTTGTTTGTAAGGAGTATATAAGTGACGTCAAAGCGCGGGTAGTTGAATCTCGTCGTCGGTCCAACCTCAAAACAAGAAGTTTTCTTCACGATGGTGTCAGAGCAAGCGATCTGAGATGGTAATTGTCAGTTGAGACATGCAGGTCCATGGAAGAGGGTGTGAAAGTGAAACGTGCACGGTTTAAAGTCTTCGATTAGCACCGCGGGGAACGTACAATAGTAAGTGAGTTGAGCTTTATGCCACACACAACAATATTCCAGCTATATGGCGAGGATCTGTAAATAATTGAGGCAGGACCAGACAATCCAGTGATCAACACCATGAACATCGACCTACGATGGCATGTGTCAATCAATTCTGATCCACCGATCCCGTTCCTCGCCTCTTATGACAAGCATGGGGTACTGAAGATCAATTCTAACAGGGATCCTCATGGGTTGACGTACAGCATGCCTTAGTTATACATACCTAGTTTGTTAATGGTGGAACGAGAATATATGTAGGCAGATGCCGATGAGAAGTTACACCGGGACCTGAGAAATAGGTTCTCTATTGGAGTTGTATTGAGTGTTGGCACTTTCCGACAAAATTTTTCACCGCCCATGCTGTTACAAACATTCTAGAACAACCTTCAATACTTAGTTTGTGAGATCAGGACACTTTTTACGACTAGAACTATCAAATGGCTTTATATGATAAACAGTTTAACGCGCTTGCTTTGGGGACTGTAAATATGTTAGAAAATAAACCCAGCATATACCGACACGCCAGGCCTCGCTAAAACCTTCTTTTTTCATGCATGATATTTTGCAATCCCAAGACATAGCGACGTGATAGCCTCTCTCTATATATAAGCCCTGCTTTATGAATATACGTATTCCAGGGCTTTAGATTACAATCAATAAACGAGTCATTAGTCTCCTGTGTCAATATATGAAGCTTTCACTGTGTTGTTGTCGCACATTGAGGACAAAAGCACATGGAACAGTGCTTATTTGGATAAGTCTGGTGAATGTTTTACAAAGGGATTACAAACAGTACAGGTTGGCACTAACAATTACCAGCACATATCACTTTGTTTTCTCGATTTGGGTCTCGAGTTTTGGATAATGGCATCTTTGGATGATATTTCATTAATTGTAGTGTATCGCAGCGTAGTGTGAGAGAAAGGTTCTATGTGAATCAAATGTCTCTTTCCCCCTTTGTCTTTGTTTGCCAATCCATTTTCTGTTTTATTAATAGAATGCCGTTAAACCTTTAAGTAAGTTAAACGTAACCTGCAGCTTTCCATCATATGTTTGTTTAAATCCGCATTGAATAACAATCATGCTACGGGACGAAGGCATGTGAATAATCGAATATGGTCAAGTCAAACCAGTGATCGATGTTATGAGTACCGTGACAATCACATCAGGCTACAATGATCTGACCACTCGATCCACATTGATTACCCCTATAACAAACTTAATAGGGGCTTTACATCACAGCTATCACATTAACAAGATGTCGATCTTGCAAACCAAATGGATTCTGTTCTTAATACATAAGGCGTTTGTAGAGTTATTTGGTGAATTTTGATGCGAAGATGTTTTCCGTGGTGTATTTCTGTTTATGCGACAGTGTATACCTTCTTTGACAGAATATACAGACAGCACTGGTGCTCTTGAAGATGCCAAAGCGTGCGGCCATCATGGATAGATATTGACCCTCATAGGTTTCCTCACAAATGTCAGTCTCAAAGGCAACTTCGATTCTGACTGTTTTTCACTGAATGTTACGTGAATTATTAGGATCTACTCTCTTACCGTGGGCATAAATTGTTGATTACAACGACTGATTGATCTTCAAATTGATTGTCTTTGACGAACTGGTGTCTTTCAGGTAGAAATTCAACATCTTGCTTCACATCAAAAATTATCCTCTCAATCCTCGCATGTCAATGAATTAAGGCCTAACAGCATACAAAAAATGTAGTTTATAAATGACATATCTTTAATATTTAGATGAGGAGGATTTGCCTATTATCGCCAGGGAGAAAATGGAAGTGTTTTATTAAAGAAAATTGTACGCTGGTGGTATCTGATGTGCGCTTCTCTCATATTACGATTTTCTGACTGCTTCACGTGCACGTACTTTCCATGTGATCAGCCTTGGGCTAATGCGCACTGACGGTGAAACTTCATACTATTAAGCGTGGATTTGGCATCGAACAGTTGGTGTATTCATTCAGTAGGGTTGGAGCACGTCAATACATTTTAAATTATAAGACTCAATCTTCTGTCAAACCATTGTTTCCAGTTCGTCCTTGGAATGGCATGAGGAATTAACTTTTGTCCATGCATTGTTTGAAAACTGCTCGATATCTGAACATAATATTCTTAATTGTCATTATGGTCAGTTTTAGAGAACGAATAAACTTTTTTTGTACTCTTTTAACCATTACACACGAAAGACTTGTGGTTTCTCTTGAGAAAGACATCAAATTCATTTTTTAGAAAAATGTGGTTAATTAACACACTGAGCCATTAAAGTTCCCAAAGGGTCCTCTGCCCGCCAGCGAAATCACACACAGGGTGCACTGCAGCAACCCGGAAGTGACGTATTGTGAGGAAGGATTTTCAGTTAGTGGTATATAAAGTGTGTAAGTAGCTCGTCATTTTGCTCATTTCTCAAAGTCATCAAAGACATGCCGAAATTTGCGTTGGCGTCAATTACTCCCAGGGGTCGGGTGGTGGTGTCACCGTGCAAACTGACTGATTTTTGGTCTTGTGTAAGAACAAATTAATAAACAGAAATCTCGTTACGTGCATTTCAGCTTATTTACGTGCAAAATCAAAAACACACTGAACGAAATGTTGTCTAATTAGTGCAATTTAAAACGAAAGTTAACGCTGTACAATCGTGATGTCAACTGGTAATATTGCTGACAGGGCTCGTAAGTAGGTTACGGCCTCTCGCGAGACCTTCATACGTCCGGTGACAAGCGACGTGCCATATCTTCCCAAATGGCCTTATGGTTGGTCTGTTGACACTAAGGAACTGAAAATCCTTGCAAAAGTAACAAATCTTTGCTCTAACCACATTTCATAATACGTTTAAAATGTTTTGTCAGAGAAGAAAAAAACTACTCTTGGAACTTCTTCCACTTTGGGCGAACAAAGATCTATTAGTCAAAAGTTTGTTTTCTTCGACATATATGTCGGAGCGGACATGTCTGTCAAATGCGTAGAGCACGGATATCATGCAACACGACCACGAGTGACGAGGTGGTGCATATGGGTTGTGACAAGCGTGCGAAGGGAATGAATTTCTTGGCAGCTGTGCAAACTATTAATTCAAGATTGATTTTGTGTATTTGTTCGTTTTTCTGGGCTCTTGTCAGCTGTGCAAACTGAAATTATTTATTGAGTAAAGGATAAATTTTTAAAGGAATAGTATTGATTCTTGCTTTGTAAATTTGAAACCTCTGACTGTTAGTAGCAAACGTTGTTGTCAGATTTCGAGGAAGCATAAACATCAATTAATAAAGTAAACAATAGCTTGTTTGTTTGTTTGCGTATTGATGAACGCCGCACTCAGCAATATTGTAGCTACATGACGCTGGTCTGTAAATAATTAAGACTGGACCAGACGATCCGGTGATTGATATCATGATCATGGATCTGCGCAATTGATCAAGGTAGTCACCTCTTATGACAAGCATGGGTTCCTGAACACAGGCACCCGTGGCGAGCCACCTCCTCGTGGTGGGTGCTGGGTAACGCTAAGAGCTCGCTAAATTTAAATTTTTAAATACTAATGCACGGCGTACTTTTAAACAGAATAAACGCCAATCTTGGCAAAATTATGTATCCAAAATAAATTCTCGGACACCCATGTCCAAGGTATGGAACATGGTCCAGAAAATTAAAGGTAAGGGTACTAAATCTACAGTCCATCATCTTCAACATGGAGATCAGTTACTTACAGATAAATCAGATATTGCGAATAAACTGGGTGAAACCCTCGCTAAACACTCTTCCTCTTCTAATTATGTACCTAAATTCCAGCAGTATCAAAAACAACAAGAAAAGAAAACTATTAATTTCAATTCTGATAATGGGGAAGATTATAATGAAACATTTTCTATTCATACTCCATACTGTTCTTGATCAAGCTCATGACACTGCTACAGGAGCTGATAACATACCTTATCAACTCCTCAAGCATTTACCAGAATCCTGTTTAGAGACGCTCTTATCAATATTTGATGATATTTGGACATCCGGGAAATTTCCTTCTTCATGGCGTGGTGCTATAGTGGTACCAATACCTAAACCTGGACGTGATCATACGGAACCATCCAGTTATAGTCCGATTTCATTAACTAGCTGTGTTTGCAAGACCATGGAACGCATGATAAATAATCGACTTGTTTGGTACTTGGAAACAAATAACCTTATCACAGATATACAATGTGGTTTCCGTAAAACAGAAGTACTGTCGATCACTTAGTGCGTTTAGAATCATTTGTGAAAAACGCGCTAATTAATAAGCAACATGCTGTGTCTATCTTTTTTGATCTTGAGAAGGCATATGACACAACCTGGAAGTATGGCATTCTGAAAGATCTACATGATTTCGGTTTGCGTGGTCGTTTGCCTCATTTCATAGGCAAATTTTTAAATAACAGACAATTTCAAGTCCGAGTGGGTTCTACCCTGTCTGATCATTACAATCAGGATCAGGGTGTTCCACAAGGCAGTATTTTGTCAGTCACACTTTTTAGTATAAAGATAAACTGCTTATGTAAAGTTTTAAACGATTCCATTGATGGATCTTTATTTGTGGATGATTTTAATATTTCTTGTCGTGGTAAAAATATGCATACCATAGAGCGGCAGTTACAGTTGTGTTTAAACAAAATAAACAAGTGGTGTCTTGAAAACGGCTTTAAATTTTCTAAATCGAAAACTAATTGCATACATTTTTGTCGTAAGTACAAACCTCATAAAGACCCTGAACTATCTCTAGATGGCACTCCCATTAAAGTTGTCAAGGAAGCCAAGTCCTTGAGATTAATTTTTGACTCACACCTTACGTTTCTGCCTCATATTAAATCTCTGAAAACTAAATGCCTGAAAGCACTTGATTTGTTGAAAGTGGTATCAAATTCTAAATGGGGAGGTGATCAAGCTACCCTCCTCCATCTATATCGATCACTTGTCCGTTCTAAACTTGATTATGGCTCCACCATATATGGTGGAGCCTGCAACAGCAACTTAAAATTATTAGATTCTGTTCATCATCAAGGTCTATAAGACTTTATCTTGGGTCCTTTAGAACCTCTCCTGTTGACAGTCTATATGTTGAAGCCGATGAACCATCTCTTACACAACGTCGTATAAAATTATCTTTACAATATATCACAAAGCTATACTCTAACGAATCTAACCCTGCATATAACTGTTGTTTTCAATCCTCTCTACGAGGACTTGTACAACAAAAAGTCTTCTCTTGTTCCACCTCTCGGGCACAGAATTAAACCCTTTCTTTCTTCGTCCGGCATTGTGCTGGAAAACATAGCTCCTTCCCGTCTTCTTTCTACTCCTTCTTGGCAATTGGCACCCGTGGCGAGCCACCTCCTCGTGGTGGGTGCTGGATAACGCTAAGAGCTTGCCGACACCCCCGTAGTGGACCCGGGGGGATATTTGGTCCACCAACCCGTTTGCCGTGGGTTGCGGCCCTGTGTCGGCGGAGAAAGGGATCCTGGTGGTTGAGGGCAATAGGGGCCTGTACTCGTGTTCCTGTTGCTCAATACACCACTTTGGCCCTGACTTCGCCTAGACAGGTGGTTGAATGGGCCCGGTTCAACCAATCGGCTGGTCATGCCGAGCCCTGAGCACTAAATTTCATTGCTCGATCATTGTTTGGCTTGGTATTAATTTCAACAGAATATTTAGATATACATATATACATATGCTATGATACATGTGGTTTCTTTTTAAATTGAGAAAATTTGCCTAGATGTCAGTGTCAGAAGACGGTGGCTCATGGGCCAAACTGGTAGAATTATTAATTATTAATTTTTCTGCTGGAGTATATCATCCGGGTATCCTTGGTGCTGCAAGTAGGAAACCCACTTGCAATTAGCATTGTCCTTGTGATTCTCCGTGGTGGGTGGGGAGCCCGGATGATGAATCAAAATAATATTACCATGGACTACCAAACCCCTACAAAAAAACCAAACGTCAGCTCGACAATGATAATGAACAGAGGCCATCCAACTCAACAGACAATTGGCCACGTTTCCTGGTTCTCAATACTGTAGACAAGACACCACTGAAACTAAACCCTTTTGTAATCTCTAAGGGCTATATATGGCATTGCAGGTGAGGTGAAGAACATAAAACGCTTGCGTTCAGGATCTTTTCTGATTGAATGCAGCAGGAAACAACAAGCCACTAACTTGATGAATACAGAAACGTTTGCTGGAATCCAGGTTTCAGTTACTGAACCCAGAACACTGAACAGCAGCAAAGGTATCATTAGAGACAGGGATCGCTTGTTGGCCGAAATGTCAGAACTGGACATCGTTTCTGAAATGAAGGATCAGGGAGTCACATATGTCAAGCGATTCACCATCCGCAAAAATAATGATGTCATTCCATCAAATGCGTGCCTCTTTTCCTTCTCTTCACCAAATCATCCTAAGTGTGTCAAGGTTGGTTACTGCACTATGTCAGTTGATGTTTACATTCCAAATCCTTTGCGATGTTTCAGATGCCAAAAATATGGTCATGGTGTCAACACGTGCACAAAGCCAATAACGTGTGCTCACTGTAGCGAGACTTCACACGTAACTGAAGATTGTGAAAGTACGTTAAAAAATGCACAAACTGTTCCGGTAATCATTAATCCTTTTCCAAAGACTGTACAGTATGGAAAAAACAAATGGAAATCAACAAAGTTAAATTTACTCAAAATATTAGCTTCGCTGATGCTAAAATGATTGTTGAATCAACAGTACCCAATGTTTCATATGCATCAGTCATTAAGACACCGTCTGAAAGTTTGTCAAGAGTAAATTCGGCAGTCACTACTTTTTCCATAGAGTATCAAACAGATTTGACTTGGGTAACAGCTGACACCCCTCACCTTCTTATACCCGAAGAACAGTCTACTCAGACTTCGGAACCACGTATAAACAGTCAGATTCAAGTTCAGGATGAATCACAGTCATTGCCTCAGTCCACTCAGAAGACTCGTCCAGAAACAAGTTCAAAGAAAACAGTTAAAAATACAGTCAAGACTAGGGCAGAAACAGTGAAAAAAGGTGTCAGAGCTTCAAAGGGTTCGCAAAACCGTCTTCAATTATTTAACAAATATGGTTCATTGGAGGACATGGATGTGTCAGAAAACATCCATCCCAGGGCACATAGCTTGTCGCCCTCAAAAAAACAAGGGGTAGATCCCCTATCCATCCACCTAAAAGATAGGTCATTTAACTAATATCGTACAGTGGAATTGTAGAGGTCAAAGAACTAATTTCAATGAACTACAGCTTTTAGTCCAGGATCTCACACCATCCGCATTCTGTTTGACTGAAACAGATCTGAAACAGACAGATAATTTTAACTTACGCCAGTTTAACGCCTATCATTCTCTTTCCCCTCCGGGTGATAGGGCCACTGGAGGTTCTACTATTCTTATACGGCAAGATGTTATTCATAGCCCTGTTATACTAAACACTAATCTCCAAGCTGTTGCAGTGCGACTGACTCTGGGTGTAGCATTTACACTATGTTCTCTGTATATTCCGCCTTCTTCAACACTTCAACATACTGACCTTCAATCACTCTATGACCAACTCCCAAAACCATGTGTTATTATGGGTGACCTAAACGGTCACAACCCACTCTGGGGCAGTACTAACACTAACACTAAAGGCAAAATAATTGAAGATTTCATTTCAAATAATGACCTGTGCATATTTAATGATGATTCAAGCACCTATCTGCATCCTGCAACTGGCACTTATTCTTCTCTGGATTTATCTCTTGCCGATTCTAACCTCCTCAATGAATTTGATTGGTCAGTTCATAATGACCGAACGCCAGTGTCCAAAGTATGGAACATGGTTCAAACAATTAAAGGTAAAGGTTCAAAATCTGCCATACGCCATCTCAAAGATGGTGATAATTTAATTACTGACAAATGTCAAATTGCAAATAAAATTGGCGCAACTCTTGCCAAAAATTCTTCATCAGCAAATTGTGTCCCTGAGTTTCAGAGATGTCAGAAACAACAGGAGAAGACAAGCATTCATTTTGAATCGGATAACGGTGAAGACTATAATGAAATGTTTTCATTACATTACTGCTCTTGAACAAGCTCATGACACAGCAGCGGGTGATGACAATATTCATTATCAGCTGCTGAAACATTTGCCTGAACCATGTCTGGTCACACTTTTAGATATCTTTGACAAAATATGGATATCTGGAAACTTTCCTCCTTCTTGGCGTATTGCCATTGTAATCCCTATACCCAAACCTGGTAAGGATCATACTGATCCTTCCAATTAAAGACCGATCTCTTCAACCAGCTGTGTCTGCAAAACCATGGAACGAATGGTAAATAACAGATTAATTTGGTATCTGGAAACCAATAACCTCATTACAAATATTCAGTGTGGTTTTCGGAAGAATAGAAGTACCATTGATCATTTGGTACGTTTAGAATCCTTTGTCAAAAATGCTATAGTAAATAAACAACATGCTGTATCGATATTCTTTGATCTCGAGAAAGCGTATGATACCACCTGGAAGCATGGCATTTTAAAGGATTTACATGATTTTGGGTTGAGAGGTCGTTTACCTCATATTATATCACAGTTTTTAAAAGACAGACAGTTTCAAGTCCGAAACAGGATCAGGGTGTTCCACAAGGCAGTATATTGTCTGTCACATTATTTAGTATTAAGATAAACAGTTTATCCAAGGTTTTAAACGATTCCATTGATGGATCATTTTAATATTTCTTGTCGCGGTAAAAATATGCATACTATTGAAAGACAATTGCAGTTGTGTTTAAACAAAATAAATAAATGGTGTCTTGAAAACGGCTTTAAATTTTCTCAGTCTAAGACTAATTGTATACACTTTTGTAGAAACTATAAGCCGCATAAGGACCCTGAACTATATTTAAATGACACTCCCATTAAAGTTGTAAAGGAGGCCATGTTCTTGGGACTTAGTTTCGATTTTCATTTAACCTTCTTACCGCACATTAAATCCCTTAAAGCTAAGTGCCTGAAAGTGTTGTTGAAAGTTGTTTCCAACTCAAAGTGGGGAGGGGATCAAACTACCCTCTTGCACTTATATCGATCACTCGTCCGTTCAAAACTTGATTATGGCTCCATCGTATATGGTGGAGCCTGCAAAAGCAACCTTAACCTTCTTGATTCTATCCACCACCAAGGTGTAAGACTTTGTCTTGGGTCCTTTAGAACCTCCCCTGTTGATAGTCTCTACGTTGAGGCCGATGAACAATCTCTTACACAACGTCGTATAAAACTGTCTTTACAATACATTACTAAATTATATTCTAATGAATCTAACCCTGCCCATAACTGTGTTTTCAATCCGCTTTATGAGGATTTGTATAACAAAAAGTCTTCTCTTGTCCCGCCTCTAGGGCACAGAATTAAACCCTTTCTTTCTTCTGCCGGCATTGAGCTGGAGAATATATCGCCTTCCCGTTTTCTTTCTTCTCCTCCTTGGCAACTGGTAAGACCACAAGTCGACCTAACATTAACTTCATTTAAAAAATCAGAAACGAATGAATTGCAATATAAGCAAGAATATAATCAATTAAAAACTAAATATAGCAATCATAAACCCTTATTTACAGATGGTTCCAAGGACGGTGGTGCAGTAGCTTGTGCCACTGTCATTGGATCCAGAACAATATCTTCAAGAATTCCAGCTCTATTTTTACTGCAGAAGCAAACGCCATATTAACAGCTCTTAAATATATTCAAAGACATCCTAAACGTAAACAGTACATAATCTATTCAGACTCTCTTTCTTGTCTTCAGGCGATTAAAATATTTCTTGTAAACATCCACTTTTAATAGAAATTATTGAATTGTACAATGATCTTGCTACTGGCCAATACGACATTGTCTTTTGTTGGTTACGCAGCCACGTTGGCATTTCTGGTAACACACTGGCTGACCTTGCTGCTAAGGCAGCACTCAACAAATCTGTGATGCCACTTCTTATTCCTTACACTGATTACAAAGCATTAGAACGTATATCCGTGATCTGATGCAGAAGAAGTGGGACACTCAAGTAGGTATCAATAAATTACATGAAATAAAACCGTATATTGGTTACACCTACTTGGGCTGTCAGTCCAGATTTGAAGAGGTCATTATGAGACGATGTCGTATTGATCACACCAGATATACGCATAAATACCTTTTGAAAGGTGAGGATCCTCCATTTTGTATCCCTTGTGATGGAAGAATCACGGTCAAGCATGTCTTGCTTGACTGCGTGGAATATTCCATCACAAGGGATACCTATTTTAAATCACGTAGTATGAATGACCTTTTTACTAATATCAGTTCTCATTTAATTATTGGATTTTTAAAAGAATTAGATTTATTAAATGAATTGTAAATAGATATTTTTTATTATTGGAAGTTTAAATTGGTAACTGTGCTTGTTAGTGGCTGTATCCTCAAAGGGGATTGAAGTACCGTAAAACTATTGTCCTCCTGAGAGGGTACGTAAGTCCACAGACATTCAAAGTAAATTCAAACTTTCCACGTTTTTAATCGTAGAATAAGTGTCTTTTTACTGAATGGCTAGATTTCCCGAATTGCTGACGGCTGAGGGGATGATGTAACTCCAGCTAGGGTCCATGCAGGTAGCAAAGGTACTGTAAGTCCCCATGGTCCCTAGTATGGTGATCTACCTTCAGTTGTTGGCAATCTATAGCCCATTTTTATATTGCATTGTCCTCTATAGGTAAATTGTTTTAGGTATAGTTACTAGTTTTATATTCTCATCTGTGATATTCTAGTTGTTTTACTGTCCTTCGTTGACAGGTTTTATAATAGACATATATTTCATTTCAGTATTAAATGTTCTCGTCACGATATGGCTGAGATATTGCCGATGTGACGTAAAATTTTAACTCACTCACACTCCTGAACACAGAACAGTAAGTGACTGAAAGTGAATGCCGAGTAGCTGTTGGATACGGAATGAGAATTGCAGATCTTTCTAATGTCTTCTCTAACTTAATACCAAATTCCTAATTTCTCAACCTAAAGTACGTCCTCACTTTTTAACTTTGGGGCGAGACATAAGTAAAAAATAATCCAGAACTCTGTATGGTGTGAAGTTTCAGTTCGTCAGTTGTTTTTGCGCTGCGAACGGGAAATGTGTAGGCAATCCATTTCTTTTGTCTCTTTTCATTTTAACATGAACACAGGTTCATATCTGCAACATTTGAGATATATTAACTGAGCTCTTAAGGACTATGCAAACATTTGAACATTAATTTCACAAAGATCTGTCATGTTACTGTTGAAGAGGTCGACTATAATACGCTGATAATTATTCGAAACGGTTTCGATCCCCACTTCCGGTAGATGTGAGTACAGAATTCTGACAGAATTTCATTATTCATATGCATGAAGGTATTGGTGATAATGGTGGGTGAGAACCAATGTGCATTTGAAAAAGTCCAGCAAAACAGAAAAAATGTAAAAGAGCCATAGCAACGCTAAAGCCATCAAACCTGCTACCCAGGAAACTTTACGGACATTGATTTTTTTCAGGACGCACGCTTCACCTTAGTGGCTCCACACACCACTCGAATACCCAAGGTAAGTAGACAATTTCGTGGAGGAGGAGGAGGATTATTTATTTAGCAAAATGAACCCCATGATTACAAGACCAACCATCTCTCATATGTCGTGGCATTTTATTAATGAATTGGTCCATGAGGGAGGAAAACCTGAGAAAATGTAATCTCGGAAAGTACAAATCCGTTTTCAAAAACTGTGTATGTGACATTATTCTTTCTCTGAAACGTGTTGTCCTGGTCCCGTAATCAAATCAATGTTTCTATATGGAAATAAAATATTTATCTTTTACTTGGTTATGTTCCTCTACTGTATCGATTAGAACTGTTCGTGAATGTTTAGAAAATATATACAAATGGTCTCGGATAACCTTTGAATATGTAAATACAAAGACTGTACGTTTGTTGGTTACCATTGTTACAGATCCATCTATCACGAAATTACCTTTAGTCACGTGGAGAAATAGTTATGGACAAAGAAAACACCCTGCAGTCGTGCAGCCTTACATTGATTTCATTCATAAAGGTTTTCACACATTTTATAAGGAGAACTATGCCTCTATTGATGAAGTATAGATTCATTAGTCCAGAACCAGGACAAAACATGATTTTGTCGACACCCGAGTAAAGAAAAACATCTCAAACATCAATTTCTCCATTTGATATTGCGAATAGGATAGAAAATCTAATTTTAAGTCATCTCCAAGAAATAAGGGTAAATATAGGATTTGTAAGATTTAATGCAACGCATAGTATTACTTTGCGAAGAGGTAGTGTTGTAACATAAATCGCGATGAAGTAAGGTCAATAGCCATATGTGTTTGAAACGCTGCATACCAGATACTGGTGCACATTTCTAAATCCAATAAACTTTCGTCCAATTTGGCCTAAACTGAGACATGTTATGACTGATTTTCTTTGCGACACGTTGTTGTCGAACATAATCAGAAAATCCAGCCCACCCTTTGAAACGCATTGCAGCCGTTGACGAACCTTTGACACCCAGTCCAACCTATGACAAACAAAAAACAAAAAGGGCCGTTCAGAAACGATTGAAACCCTCCCAGACTTTGGTAAACCCTAAAGCAGGGCCATCATTGATCGTGTTGGTACTTGACCTAAAGCAAGGTCAGATAATCAATGCATGCTTACTATCATGGGTGTTTACAGACGTCATTGTGTTCAGTGCGATCAGGGTTCTAATTGTATTTTACTGTTTTTGAAATGAGAATTTCTAATATTGAGGCTCCTCCAACAAGATTTGTTGTAAGAAAGCGGTGATCACGAACCTCGATACACACAATGGTAGCCATACCAGCAGTGATACACGTGAATATTGTAAATAGATGTCCTTGACCTTAATAAGGCAGAAGCCTTATGGACAAACATACACCAATCAAACGTGACGTAACGCTGATTACGGTTAGAATTGCGCCCCTTTGGTGAAGGACACCTGCTCAATCAGCCCGAATGATTACCACTGGCGGAAAGTAGAGACAAACTATACTTATTTCGTTTGAATGAAATGCGTTGGAATGAAATTGATTTTTCTCCATTTGCGAAGCTGGCTAGCTATTCTCGAAGCACTTAACACATTCGCTACGATCAAAGTTAAGAATTCTTAGAACTACGCACGTTTCGAGAATAAGGGCCCAGGTACAAAGGGACTTAAGTCTTGCAAGGAGGTCGTTTGTAAGGGGTATATAGTGACGTCATAGCGCGGGTAGTTGAATCTCGTCTTCCGTCCAACCTCAAAACAAGAAGTTTTCTTCACAATGGTGTCAGAGCAAGGGATCGGAGATGGTAATTGTCAGTTGAGACATGCAGGTCCATGGAAGAGGGTGTGAAAGTGAAACGTGCACGGTTTAAAGACTAGCACCGCGGTGGACGTACAATAGTGGGTGAGTTGAGTTTTACGCCACACACAGCTATATTCTAGCTATATGGCGAAGATCTGTAAATAATTGAGGCAGGACCAGACAATCCAGTGATCAACACCATGAACATGGACCTACGATGACATGTGTCTATCAATTCTGACCCTCCAATCCCGTTACTCGCCTTTTATGACAAGCATGCCATGGGGTACTGAAGATCAATTCTAACAGGGATCCTCACGGGTTGACGTACAACATGCCTTAGCTATACCTACCTAGTTTGTTAGTGGTGGAACGAGAATATATGTAGGCAGTAGAAGTTACACCGGGACCTGAGAAATAGGTTTTCTATTGGAGCTGTATTGAGTGTTGTCACTTTCTGACAAAACTTTTCACCGCCCATATTGATACATACATTCCAGAACAACCTTCAATACTTAGTTTGTGAGGTCAGGACATTTTTTCCGACTAGAACTATCAAATGGCCTTATATGATAAACAGTTTAACGCGCTTGCTTTGGGGACTGTAAATATGTTAGAAAAAAACCAGCATATACCGACTCGCCAGGCCTCGCTAAAACCTTCTTTTTTCATGCATGATATTTTGCAATCCCAAGACATAGCGACGTGATAGCATCTCTCTATATATATAAGCCCTGCTTTATGAATATACGTATTCCAGGGCTTTGGATTACAATCAATAAACGAGTAATTAGTCTCCTGTGTCAATATATGAAGCTTTCACTGTGTTGTTGTCTTACATTGAGGACAAAATTATTTGGATAAGCCTGGTGAATGTTTTACAGAAAGATTACAAACAGCACACGTTGGCACTAGCAATTACCAGCACATATCACTTTGTTTTCTCGACTTAGGGTTCCAGTTTTGGATAATGGCATCTTTGGATGATATTTCATTAATTGTGTATCGCAGCATAGTGTGAGAGAAAGGTTCTATGTGAATGAAATGTCTCTTTTCCTCTTTCTCTTTGTGTACCAATCCATTTTCTGTTTTATTAATAGAATGCCGTTAAACCTTTAAGTAACGTAACCTGCAGCTTTCCATCATATGTTTGTTTAAAGCCGCATTTAATAACAATCATGCTACGGGACGAAGGTATGTAAATAATCGAATATGGTCAAGTCAAACCAGTGATCGATGTTATGAGCACCGTGACAATCACATCAGGCTACAATGATCTGACCACTCGATCCACATTGGTTACCCCTATAGCAAACTTAATATTCACCTTAACAAGCTTCTTCGAAATCTGACACCTTCGTGTGCAAGAAGCTATCACATTAACAAGATATCGATCTTCCAAACCAAATGGATTCTGTTCTTAATACAAGCGTTTGTAGAGTTATTTGGTGCCTTTTGACGCAAAGATGTTTTCCGTGGTGTATTTCTGTTTTTTTAAGCGACAGTGTATACCTTCTTTGATAGAATATACAGACAGCACTGGTGCTCTTGAAGATGCCAAAGCGTGCGGCCATCATAGATAGATATTGACCCTCATAGGTTTCCTCACAAATGTCAGTGTCAAAGGCAATTCCGATTCTGACTGTTTTTCACTGAATGTTACGTGAATTATTAGGATCTACTCTCTTACCGTGGGCATAAATTGTTGATTACAACGACTGATTGATCTTCAAATTGATTGTCTTTGACGAAGTGGTGTCTTTCAGGTAGAAATTCAACATCTTGCTTCACATCAATAATTATCCTCTCAGTCCTCGCATGTCAATGAATTAAGGCCTAATAGCATACAAAAATGTAGTTTATAAATGACATATCTTTAGGAGGATTTGCCTATTATCGTCAGGGAGTAAATGGAAGTGTTTTATTAAAGAAAATTGTACGCTGGTGGTATCTGATGTGCGCTTCTCTCATATTACGATTTTCTGACTGCTTCACATGCAAGTACTTTTCATGTGATCAGCCTTGGGCTAATGCGCACTGACGGTGAAACTTCATGCTATAAAGCGTGGATTTGGCATCGAACAGTTGGTGTATTCATTCAGTAGGGTTGGAGCATGTCTTTATAAGCCTCAATCCTCTGTCGAACCATTGTTTCCAGTTCGTCCTTGGAATGGCATGAGGAAATAACTTTTGTCCATGCATTGTTTGAAAACTGCTCGATATCTTAATATAATATTCTTAATTGTCATTATGGTCAGTTTTAGAGAACGAATAAACTTGTTTGTACTCTTTTAACCATTACACACGAATGACCTGTGATTTCTCTTAAGCAGAACACCACATTCATTCTTTAGAAAAATGTGGTTAATTAACACACTGAGCGATTAAAGTTCCCGAAGGGTCCTCTTCCCGCCAGCGAAATCACACACAGGGTGCACTGCAGCAAGCCTGAGGTGACGTATTGTGAGGAAGGATTTTCAGTTAGTGGTATATAAAGTGTGTAATTAGCTCGTCATTTTGCTGATTTCTCGAAGTCAACAAAGACTACTCAAGTCTGCATACACTGATCAGTACGCTTATTATGACACAACATTACCAGAAGTAGTTTCGGCAGTGCCATTTTTTCCTTTCGGGTGGACGTTTAGCGGCTCCTGTGCAGATTGCGACATTGTCATTTCCTGCTGAAAATAGAAACATTTGTCAAGGCCAAGGATGTCTATGAAAGCATTGTGAAACTTCCTGTTAGTGGCGTAATAAACGAGCCAGTTGATGGACGGGTGGAGGTGAGCGAAAACCACGATACACACGTGCAGCTCGTGCTGGAACGAGTCACGTGAGTCTAGTACGATCAGTAATGCATATGGTATCCAGCACACGGAGAACACGAGGTATATGATGAATAGAGTCTTTGCCAGTTTGTAGCTTGGTTTCAGATCCGCTGACTTTTCTGCTGATCCAGGGTGGGCTGAACGTGCATTCTCTACCCGTGAACGGACTTCTCGCACGTGACGGTACATGCGCAGATAGGATACCCCAGTGACGATGATCGGGATCCACACCATTACGACGGAGAATACGACGGTATAAGGGTACGTCGCCATGCGCTCCCAAATACACTCAAGGCTCTTGTGGTCAAAGGAATGGTCGCCGATGTCGGCAAGGTTGAGCAGGACCAGGCTCATACCGACACAATAAAATAACATGCAGTAGATGACGCAGTTGCGGGTGTTGAAGATGGATTTGTAGTGACTGTGGTGGACAATGAAGACGTATCTGTTGCAGCTCATGGCGGCGATGGTCATGAGAGACGCCACACACGACATCGTGCACAACGAGCCAATGACACGACAGAGTCCCGGGATACGGTCGAAGAAGTCGGAGCCCTCCAGTTTGGCTGAAATAATTATAAGAAGATTAAAAATAATGAAAACATTTAGAAGCTCATCACTTTGTCTTATCATCGCACATAAAGCGGAGAGAACATTCTGTGATGCTCGGTCATTATGTCAAGGCCCGACTTTGAGTCCCCTCTTAAAGTGAACTAGGGTTATAATGAACTCAAACGGATAACTGCAGTTCGTTAATAATATGCATTTCGACTAGAATATAACACGTAGTTTACCGCATGTGGTATTGCTGGAATATGTTTTAAAGCACCCCCTCACCTACGTCTTGTTTGCTAGGAATTCTCAACAAATATAATTTATTGAATGTTATATAACGGCAAGGTGTAGTGGCTCAACACAACATATACACTGTGAGTCTCGATCATATACAGACCACCTTCATACTAGCTGGAGTATTTCCGAGAGCGGCGTTACACAATGATTGAAAGCATAGTTACGATCAACGCGTAATACACATACGACGTCTTGTCGTTCACTCGTTATGTCAGTTGGATGTGTGCACTTTACTGTTTTCTGATAGCCAGGCAAATGTAGTAAGTTTCCGACGTAAGTTGGGTTAACTCTGACGTTGGGTTAACTCTGACGGTGGGTTAACTCTGACAGGCTGCAGTGTTGTTATTGTTATTGTTTTACGCCGCACTCGGCAATATTCCAGCTAGAAGGCGGCTGTCTGTACATAATCTTGTCTGAACTAGACAATCCAGTGATCGACAGCATAGGCACTCATCTATTCAGTTGGGATATGATGACATGTCAACCAGGTCAACACACTGAACACCCGATTCCGTTAGTCGCCTCTTGCGACAAGCAGGTTACTGGAGATCAATTCTAACCCGGATCCTCAGGGGTCTTGCTCGAACCACCGATACGCAAGACAACGATAGCAGTCGCATTAGGCTCTTTTATACCCCGTCAGCTAACCTCCGAAAGGTCATATCGAAGTGTTATGGTTGGCTACGCAACTATAAACAACTTCACTGCGGCACTGCGCACCTTCCGCTTCCGCACCCAACATGGCGGACAGCGAAAGGTGAGTGAGTGAGTTTAGTTTTACGCCACACTCGCTATTCCAGCCATATGGCAGCGGTCTGTAAATAATCAAGTCTGGACCAGACAATCCAGTGACCAACAACATGAGCATCGATCTGTGCAATTGGGAACCAGTGACATGTGTCAACCAAGTCAGCAAGCCTGACCACTCGATCCCGTTAGTCGCCTCTTACGACAAGCAGGGTCGCCTTTTATTGCAAGCATGGGTGGCTGAAGGTCCATTCTACCCCGGGACCTTCACGGGTCGACAGCGAAAGGATACGACAGATACCCAGTTACACTACATGACCGACGAAAGAAATTCCAAAGGAATTTTAATGCCAAACGTGGGTACTAAGTAGAACAAATGACTACAAGATAACGACGTCAATACGGAGCTTGCACAATAGGCAAAGATGTAATTATAAGCCACCAAACCTATTTGTTTACATTAACAAAACCACGTGTATAAAAAGCCGTCCAGCCCGCAGATATATAAAAATAAACCACCCCAAAACACCATACTACTATTTTATTCCAACCGACATCCTGTTTCCACTCTATGAATTACCCGATCTCTTACAGCGTTATAACGAAGGTGGCACTGAAACAAGAGAAGCCTAATCTGTCGTTTATAACCACCTCACACATTCATACGGAACAATATAGTAGGAAATAACCACAAATAAAACAGAGTATATTTAATCACAGGCAAATGGGGTTGCGCAACATAGCGAATATAACAAGTCTCCTTGTATGCGAGCAAAGGTTGGCAACGTACTTTCCTCTTTTCGGATCGAAAAATATTTTTCATGTCAAACTGAAATATCGCCACCATCAAAGGTACACTCCCATTTCCTCACTTGGCTGTGCTCTCACATTTCTTACCCCATGTTTGATAACTACTGACGTGAAATATGTGTTATTCAACATTTTAAGCGCCACTCGTCGTATTCAGATCGTTCTTCGCCTGCATTACCCTTGCTAGCCTCCGGTTGAACGGAGCGACGGAACAAGAATATGCAGAAATTAAAAAGAAATATCGTATTGCCTAATTTTATCATGAACCCGTTGGAGTTTATTTGCCTTATCTGTTATCGCTACTGTTAGAACGTTTATTCTACAAGAAAAACACTTTTGGTGTAATGGGCGAATGAAGCAGGGGAGGTAATTTAAGTATTCAATATGGAATAATATTTCACGTGAGTAACTGTTCAACATGGGGTTGGAAATGTGAGAGCATAACCGAGTGGAGAAACGGACGAATACCTTTCATGGTGGCGACATTTTGACATGGAAAATGTTTTTCGAACCGAAGCGAGGAAGGTACGAAAGTACGCTCGCATGTAAAGACTGGCCATATTCTCTATGCCGCACCATCCATTTGCGCTACAGGTTGCCTGTGATTTAATTTGCAGATACATTTTCTCTGATTGAAAAGCCAGGTATTATCCAAAGTTCCTCACTGAATTATGTACACACACAATAATTTTTCAGCTGATAAGAACAGCTAATTTGCCAAGTAGACCCTTTGGCATAACATTTGCCCTTATAACAAGGAACTGGAACACTGAGAAAGGTTGGCGTTGGATTATATTGTATCCAGGGGATTTCAGTGGGTGAAAATCATGTCGTTAGAGCAAGGGGCATTCAGTACTGTTCACTGTGCAACAATCTAGGTCACAGATTTAACTGCACACTATTGTCCGGAGAGCGGAAGATTGGTGCCATCAATCATTGTCGCTCCAGTGACCACTGACATAGTCTGACCCTTGATGCCAGCCATTGTTATTCCAAGCGTCTTGTCGACCATGTTCAACTCTCCCGAGTACCGAAGGGTCAGCTCCGATACAATTATCAATTCGCTAGTGATTGTGCTCTCTGTATTTTCACTGTACACACTGTACACACTGTCTTGTTATACCCTCGATCAGTTGCCAATAACCAGTGTGGTTTTCGAGTATGTTGGTCGGGACCGACAGGTACTTCGAGTTATGCATAATATTCGAGAGGCCGGCATTCGACTCGTCGGGATTTGACTGTAATTTTCAGAGTGGTGGTTGTTTTGCGCATGTGAAGAAACGGACATTATACCTTGTTACGCGTCGAATGTGTCAAACTATTCTATTTTCTGTCGTTTTTTCTAAATTTGTGACATACAACTGTTCGTTCTCTATACGTTGATCAAGTTTTTTGCAGCATGGCAGATATAACAAAATGAACTATTGCTCTGTTTTCTGCACTTCAAGAGCACAATAACAAGTGCCTACATTGTTAATTATGATAACGTTTAGAAGCAAACAGATACAATTTGAAACTGAAATAACGTTTTATCAACCTAGTTCGTTGCAACGACAGATCAGGTTTTCTACCTCTGGGTCATTTGAATTTCTTTCTTGAATAAAACATGTATGTGTCACTATTAACTGAAAGACAGGACTTTATGTAACCACTGTAACGGTGGACAAGTCCAGGATGAAATTCATATTTTACTACAATGTCCAGAATTTAAAGATTTGAGAATATCTGTAAATCTCAAATGATAAATTTGAAGAATTCACTTAACGGACATACCGTTAAAGTCACAGCAAGATTTATGAAATGTGTATTATCCAAAAATGTTTCAAACAGTGTTTAAATGTAGTTATTTTCCTATTTTCTTATCACTTGACAACAAAATTGTTGTAACAACAACTGTAATATGGGCCAGTTGGCCAAAATGACTGATTAAAATCTGTGTGTCTGTCTGATATACCTATTCAAAAGGTCGGGTTTCCAGAGTTGCAGTCCTTGCAGTGCCATGATCTATTGGTTACACAACACCAATGTATTCCCATTGATTTCTTTAATAACGGTATCTATTTTTTAAATCTTCCGAGCTGTCAACACCCATTCAATGTACCTTATGGGTTCAGTCTCGCCTTTAAACTACAATAAAACACAAATTCCGGCTAACTTATCCTGATAATTTTCCGAGCGCAGGAAACTGAACACATCAACCTCAGTTTCGCACCAAATGCCACCTACTACACCCACGAAAATGTCTGTACACACAATAAGCATAAGTCATGGTGGTAAAAACAATAGCACTAAATGCAAAAAGTGTTATCAGTTTTAATTACTGGATGAATGTGCTTTTGAAAAACATCAAAATCTTACACCGTTTCATCCAATCACAGCTGTCACATGTCTGTTTCTGCATACGATACGCTCTCAGGGAGCATGTGATTCTGATATTATGTAGTGGAACCTGTAGTTCCTTCTAATCAAACGATTTAATCACAATATGTTCCTTGATTATTCAGTGTCATGATCATGGTGACACACACCAATATATAATGTTCACGTTCGGACTAACTTACTGACTCAAACATACGTCCTGTCACACATACAAACGTCGCCGGTAAATGTAAGAGCATATTCACATATAATCATTTCTCCAGCTTACCTATGATACTCATTGGGTCCGCTATCGCCGTCACGTACAGGTCGGAGCAGGCGAGGTTGACGATGAAGATAGACTCCACGTTGTGAAGAGACTTTCTCGTTGCCACGGACACCAGAATCAGGCCATTTCCTAATGTTCCGACAACTGTTGCAAGCCCAAGTATAAACAAAATCGGGATCGCAATTTCTGGCTGGATGGTCAAGAATTCTTGGCGCCCAAACGTCAACCGAGTTACATTGTCATCCGCGTCCATCCTGTCCTTCCGTCTATGTCCACTTAAGTACGGCCAGACTGACCAAGTAGACCTCACATCAATGTTCCCAGTGATGGCGGAATGAGAGGTCAGATTGAGGTCGTCTTAGGACAATTAAATGGCCTGCAAAGATACTCAAATATGTAGGTTGCGATAAGCATTTAAACTGATTTGGTTATTTAGGTGAACCATAAACCATTTAAAGGAGCAAAGTTTCCGGAATTTAACTGATATCATATGATCAATGATTATATACCAACAGCAGAGGACTCTTTATATCCATTGATTGCATTTATATGTGTGTGTGTTTATTTGTTTGTTTGTTTGTTGTTTAACGCCACACTCAGCAATGTTCCACCTGTATGGAGGCGGTCTGTAGCTAATCGAGTCTCGACGAGGTAATCCAATGGTCAACAGCATGAGCATCGACCAAAGCAAATGAGACAGGACGACACGTGTCACCCATGTCACGACACCCGATACCTCGTGTCATGATAATTGTTTACCGTATACCGAAACTACTCGAATCTGACTGATCGATAAGACGTTTGAAATCACAATAACCCCACTGAAATAATCAAATTGGTGGCTGCTTGTCACGGAAGAGAACTTTACAGGAAGTGCATATTTCGCAATCACTGTCGATGAGGGTTTTCAAACATATACACACATATTACATAAACACACATATACAAAATCAAGAATTCTGTTCCAAATATCTTGGAATCTACAGGTAACTTCATCTCTTTGCAGAAAACAGGATGTTTATTCTGTCATATCTTAGGGTTAGCTAAAGCAGCATAGCTAAATTCAGGGTGGTGTGTTTACTTCCACATTACATGACTTTATGTACATGTCTTTAAGTACTTATCGATCAGTTGCGCAATTGTAGATTCAGTGCACTGTCCGTTTCCTGTTATACTTAAAAACACAGGACGTGGATTTAACCACACCTGCTCAGTAAAACAAATTGTGCCATGATCTCTGTGTCTGACGGTAATTATTGTCGAAATTGGATTTGAATTCTGACAGTCAACAAAACATAAGCCGATTAGAGAATAAGATACAAATACAGTCGAACCTCGTTTATACGGACGATTTTGGTTACACTCGGGAATCGTCAGGATAGCGAGGTGTCCGGTTAAATGGATCAAGCGCGCTTAGGTGGTAACGATGTATATTGAAAATTTATTCATGTATGTATATCAGTAGATCAATAGTCAATAATAAATACAGTGAGTTATAACATATACATTTACCAGTAAACCTTTACGGGGTCCGTCTGAAATGGGTTCAACTGAACATCACTCAAAAGTACTGTTTGTGACAGGGACTTAAATGTTTCTGTGATGTATGGAATCTGAGAAGGGACATTGTCGCCTTGTCGCCCTCTCACATATGAGGCAAAATTCACCAAAGCGCGACAATGCGACATATTTTGACCTTGAAAATTGTCGCTATGTCGCGTGTCACCCTTTGGATGAATAGATAAAATGTTTTTCAACACACGAAATGCGACAATGCGACAAATGGGCGAAATGTCGCATTGTTTGCTTAATTTTTGCCTTATTTTGCTTGTTTTAGAGAGACATTGCAACAACGCGACAATGTCCCTTTTGTGAGTCCATAGTAATGTGTTGGCGATGGGGATACCTGTAATTATCCTTCCTTGAGTGTGCAGCAAATATAACCTGATGCTGCCATGGATTCATAAGGCACGTTTATGATGTAAACTACCGGACAAAAGAAAGTTCACACCAATTCACTTGCCCAAAAAATGAAAACAAAGAAGTATGTGAGATATACAAACAAAAACCGTTTTCCAAAAATTGACTGAAAATTCACTGTAATGCTGATCTTACATTTACTGTAATTCATTCAAAAGAGTCGGAGTTCAAAAAGTGCACAGAGTCACATAATGAGTCAAGGGACTCATCATCAATAGCGACTGCGACCACCTTGTGCATTCATACACACCAACACGCCTCCTCGTTCGATTAGTCGTCTACTGTAGACTGTTCGTGCTGATGTCGCGTCAAGTGCTATCGTCGGTGACGTGGCTGTCATGAATCTGTTCCACAGGTGGATCTGCCGGATGTAGCGGTCTTCGGCCGGTATCGTGACTCTTGATCTTCCCGATCTTGAGTCTGGCCTGTTTGATGGTTGCAGATGATGAATAAGTTCCGATAAGTCTCCACTACACCCTGGACGTATCTACGGGTAGGCCCGATAATTTTATTACCTCTCTTTGCTGGTTCCGCATTCTCACAGTAGCCAATCTGCTAGGCCGCTGTTATAACCAGTGTCGCGATTGCGAAGGTTTGCTCGCAGTGAGACTCAAATTTGGTGGAAATCATACTGACAAATTTATAGATTCGAAACATTTAAATAATGTATGCAAAACCCCCTTCCTCTTGCAGAGAACCTCTTCATGGTTTGTTTTGCCAGGTTTAATCGGTTAGTTAATTTAACAAGCGAAAGTGAGTTGTGATTGGATCCCAGCGTAGACAACTGATTGGATAAAAAGCCAGCCAAGGAAGGTAATACATTTATCGGACTGAGCCGTAGATGCGTCCAGGGTATAGTGGAGATTTATCGGAACGTATGCCCTGGAGATATCGAGGATGCACTTAGCAATATTCCAGCTATATGGCGGTTGTCTGTTAATAATCGAATCTGCACCAGACAAGCCAGTAATCAACAGCATGTGCATCGATCTGTACAGTTGGGAACCGATGATATGTGTCAACCAAATCAACGAGCCTGACCAACCGATCCCGTTAGTCACCTCTTACGACAAGCATAGTCTCCTTTTATGGCAAGCATGGGTTGCTGAAGACCTACTCTACAACGGATCTTCACGGGTCCGCTTGCGTAAGTCTTGGCACTTTCGTGGTAGTTTTTCTCTGCATGTTTCCTCTGTCCAACATGGTATCTATGCCACAATCATGCACGGTTCCATGACTGCGTGTTTTACGTTATGAAAGATGCACGATTCGTAGGGAGTATTCGGACAAATGCGTTGTTACTGAGATCATGTTGCGTGTTGGCGAATGATTTCTGCTTGCGTTCATTTACTTGAAACGTGGCAACTTTCCTTTGTCCGGTAGGTTAGTGGGGTGGGTATTTTTTCACAAAGCATGAATCCCGTGAATATACACGTTACGATTAATCTTCAGTAACCCACCTTGTAATGGTTAAGGCTCAGCCATTTACAGACAGCCACCATATAGCTGGAATATTGTTACGTGCGGCGTTCAACACTAAACCAACCAAATAAACCAGAAAAGCATGACATCGTAATCATTGTACCAAGGTAGCCCTGTGGTTCAAGCTATCATTTTTCTTGCGGACTTGCGGGCTCGATTCCACTCAGGGGTAGAAAGTGTGGTACCTATTCTAATAATCTCTGCACCGCCATTGCATGAATATAAGGAAAGCAGAGTTAAAATGCTTACCCACTCACTCACGCACTCACATAACAACACAGTTGCAGCTTGAAATAATGTGTCAAGTATTTATGGAATATGCCTCGTTAATGCAAGATCAGGCTTACAATAATTAAGGCTGTGAACTTCCTTCTCTCTGCGTGTATTAAATGAAGTCAATGTCGGTGTCCAGTTACGTTACTCAAATGCATTAAGCATTTCTGTCTGGGTAGGAGTGATATCACGACAAGCCTGGCTTCTCACACTATTGGACGCGTGTTGGGAATACGATCCACAGGATTATATGCAGCAAACGCTGCAATAATAATTCTGATCTACATGCAAAAATCCCCTTGCACAAACCCAGCGCTAGTAGGGTAGGGGTCGTAATTTCGGACTTTTAAATGGTCTGACGGTAGTCGGAAGTCGATGGTCGCTTTATACAACATGGTTCTGAGTACTGTTGTACAAAGCTTCAAAGCACGTTTTCAGAGGATGGGTGGATGAAAAACCTAAATTGCAAAAAGAGAGTATATTTCAGCGCAGCAAATCTATATCACCGGATGCACCGTGTGTATCCGCGGATGACTGGGGCACTTATATACACTCGTGTGGAGCAATTATGACGAAGGAAGGTGCACTGATTATTAGTCTAGCAATCTGCAACACTTCAGGTGGTTATTAAGGAACTCTACCTCTCGCCGGGCGTATTAAGTCTGGACAGAAATTCCCTCGGAGGTTAGAATCCATCTATTTTCGCACTAATCAGCGATCGACACCAGAAGAATCTTGTCAAATTGCGCGTACTGTCAAAGGGCAACCTTAGCTGTCAGAACTCGCCCACTTAAATATCAGCTTTCCCCAGTGGAATCACTGATAATTACCTTGATTTGTGAAAAGTGGCACTGTCAGGTATGGATTCTCAGTGACCTTGGTAAATGGACGACCAAAATAATTAGGAGGATGTATCGAAATGTCCACAACCTGTAATAGCATTCCGTTCAAGATTGTTTAGAAAGTGGTCAAATGTAAATAAATGCATATTTGAGATTAGACGTGAAATACATGTATATGCTCTTGTACTTTTCAGTTTGAATATTTCTGGTATGAGATGTGACAGGCCCAGAACCCCCAGGAGTTAGTGAGTGAGTTTAGGTTTACGCCGCACTCAGTTATATTCCAGCTATATGGCGACGGTCTGTAAATTATCAAGTCTGGGCCAGTGATCAACAGCAAGAGCCTTGAAATTCTACGCAATTCTAAACCGATGACACGTGTCGACCAAGTCAGCTACCCCGACCACCGGATTCCGTTAGTCGCTTCTTACGACAAGCATGGACTACTGAAGATCAGTTCTAACCCTGACCTTCCCGGGTCAAGAGTACCTATGACAACATCCACGAAGGCTGTTTTGGTGGCATCAGAGCCCCATCGTTGCATCAGGTATGGATGAGCGAGTGAGTTTAAATTTACCATCATCTCGGTATTATTTCGGCCATATAGTGACAAGAAAGGTTTTGCATACACAATAAGTTGTTAAGTTACCAGTCAGCGAAGGACGCTCTGGTACGGGGTTTGTCAATAATCCCTTTATAACATCAAAATGCATAGACCAATGACTATGGCAAATCAGTCGAGCATATTTTATATTTTTTGGCTATTGTGAAGAAATGTACATAATTTTTAATAACACACGAACATGGGTTTTAGGTCACACATGTACGGCGTTGTACAAATGATGGTCATCCTGATCGCTAACTGTCCAAACACGTGCATGTTAAATTCCCACTGCTGTCTGATCATCAGCTGAGCCAAACTTATATACGTGTTTTAGATAAGAGGAGGAAAAACGGGTCCAAGTGCATATACCATATCACTACCTTGTAACCTGAAACAATACCCAGTCTATCACATAACTCCTGTGTAATCCTCTATCAAAACCTAGTGTATGATAGTATCACTTTGTAACCCTATGTCAAAACATGTATATCACAACACTACTTTGTAACCTTATATCAAAACCCAGTACATCACAACACTACTTTGTAACCCTATATCAAAACCTAGTATATCGCATCACTATTATCTTTAAAATGATTCAATGGGTGAATCGCGTCATTTTCTTGAAGGATAATATCACAAATCTTGGTATATGTTACAAAGTGAAGAGATACAATACTTGCCTACAAGCCAATGTCCAGGTCAGGCAATCCTCGGTGTCTCTATATTTACAACCGGTCAATAAATGTCTCTTGCTGTGTCCTCAACACACTCCAGAGTAACAACTGCAGTTGGGAAGAGTCGCCCTCACCGACGTCTGCGCACTCGATGTTCATTGTGACGATATGAACATAAATATGTAGAAGCTTTGTGACATTCTTGTTTCCGGATTTTCTGTTTTCATTACTGTTTTTTTTTCTTCTTTTTTGTTAATTTAATCATATTTCTTACAGTAAAACACAATCACTCGATATTTGAAGCTTAGGAATATATTGATTCGCGAATGTTATCCTGTTACAACGACGCTGGTAAGCCATGAAGAAGGAAGAACAGGTAGATGGTATTTGTACATGACATGTGATTGATGTATTGTGGTTTTAAGGAACAGCTGCATTAAGAGTAATAATATACAGTAAAAATCCCGCTGTCGATGTTCCCATATACATATATCACACAAGACAATATTGAAACCCCAGTTAATTATGCTAGCAAAGTATGCTTTGACATAAGACATCTGAAAGACATATCGATGAAAAAATAAAAATGAAAATAAATGCCAAAGTTGTCTGTTTTGTATATTTTGTCGATTTTCTGTCACTTCATCAAAACACTCGATTACTTTTTGTTTCTCTTATATATCAGCGAGAGAAAATGAAAAAACACTTCCATTTTCAAATGCCAACTGCATCGACATGAGTAAATCACATGTAAAATACATGAGATGTATGTTGAAACATTCAGTCACAGTGGCGGACTTCTGACCAGTGTCCACTATCACAAGATTTTCACGTGACTGAATGTGACCGAGACAACGATACTGTCAGAACGGACTGTCTGTACCTGCGTGTGTCCATCTTCAGCACGAACACAAGTTTAAAAACGTCTTAGCATGGAGTGACACAAACGACAGATTCTGCAGTGCCCGTGTGAGCTCAGCAACATTGCAGGGTGGAACATGCCTACCAAGTTAGTACCAACATGCCTACTAAGGTCCTCCCATCGAGCCTACTAAGTTCGTCCTTACACACACTACTGGATTCATGTCTGGTGACCTGAGAGACCCAGCATTGTCATGCTGAAAGTTTAAGTCGATGGTGCTCAGTTAAGATCTGGTCTTGGTAAGGTCGACGTGGCCGTAATTCTGCTGGAGTAAGATGTCGACGCACGGGTCGGCTGGTGCTGTCTCACTCTGGTTTCAACAGTGTTGGCAGTCTGTCTTCCAACCTGCTTGTGGCTGGGTGACGACCAGCAGTTAATGGACCCATGTTAAAATGTTGTGCGATGTTGGCCTGGAGTGCCAACTCGCAGCATTCCAATGGCTTGAGGCCTCTGATAGAGCATTAACCATGGCAGTGGGCATATGGGCGCCAATGTAAAATCACACTTTCTATGAGGGACAATCGAAGACTGCAGTTTGCATGCAGTATCGAAATGCATGTTGTGCGCCTGCATGGCAGACTGCCTCTGTTCTGTCGTCTTACTCATGACATTGTGCACAGAACTTTCCCCGTCTTTACACACAATGGCATTAGACCATTCTTATGCAAAGGTATGTTCTTACATTAACTAATAACTTTGTTTTCACTCATGTCAGAAAATATTGATCGTGTGTTCATTCCCTCTCAGGATATTTATATTGCATGTGTGTTAGTTGTAGTCTTACACCACACTTAGCAGTACTCCAGCTATATATGCTTGTGGTCTGTAAGTAATGAACCAAACAATCCAGTGGTCAATATCATGAGCATTAATCTCTGCAGTTGGGATACGATGACATGTGTGAAATCAAGTAGCAAACCTGACGACCAGATCCATACGACAAGCATGGGTTACTGAAGACCAATTCTAACCCGGATCTGCACAGGCCCATTACACCAGATAAAGAAGGTCTGTCTCAGAACTTCCTACAGCTCTAACTGGTCACCATATGGCTGCAATACTGCCGACGTGACGTTAAATATTAACTCACTCACTCACTCCCACAGCTCTTATATCATAAGACGCAACTCATCATGACTTCCAAACTCCTTTATCACTTTCTTACAAACATCCACGTGGGATCATAATTCAAACAAGACATCTGCAAACCTTTCCTTTTCTCCTGATGCATCACTGCATTGATTTTTTTCATTATCTGTCTAGTATTTACTTTATGAACTACAGATGGGAAACTTCTTACTCTTCATGGAAACGAGACAAACATCTATCAGCTAAATAACAAAACATTCTTCATGTGCCAGCAGTAATGGTCCAGGTAGATGTCTTTGACATGTGAATCAATGAACTGAATGCCTAATATTATGAACAATGACCACAGGCACGGATCAAACCACCCAGAATGATCACCAGACCACCATATTGTCTACTCTCTCAAAATGAAAGGGTGTGTTGGCGTTGATTCCAATTATCATGTTCACATAAAACAAAATGGTGAAGTTGTTTTTTACCGACATATTCACCATGTTACGTCTAGGATTATAGTGTCTCGGTAAAGTACAGATTCTAGTACTCTTGATGGGTAGAGTCCCATCCAGGATTTGAATCCACTCTTACAGAGTCAGGCACCTAATCACCTGCACATATAGTCAGCCATCTAATCCACACAACCACCATGATCTGGTTGTCTAGGTGACATCACATTCTGTGTGTACTCCTCTGTGAAATGGCATTGTGTATTCACTACCTACGCAAATTATACAACAACAAGTTTTCATTTCAGGCAAATACTGACATAGATCAGAAGAAGCTCTAATGAAAATATAAATACCTAAAGTCTTTTCCACTTGCTACAATGATCTAATACAGTCAGTCTATATAGATACACAAGGAATTTAATGTGATCACAGAAATATACTCTCCCCACTTCCAGCTATCATGTCACACTTAAAATAACCCCGTGCAATCAGATATATGATCATGCTGCAGTCTCAGTGAGAATTTGATTTTGCCAAAACCAGGGGCATAGAATCCATATGAAAGTGACCGGGCTTTCAAAAGAATTTTGCTAAAAAGGCCTCAACTTCATATAAACCTTTGCAACCTATTGGTCTTAAACGAAAAATTGGCTTGCTACCAACCTGGAAGCCTTTTTCTTTATTGCACAATGTGTTTCACAGTACATTTTTTTCTTGTTGAAGCGTCCTTGAGGTAGTTGTTTTTGAGAATTTAAACGACACTGCAGCATCTCATGTTGCAGAGCATTATAGCCAGAGAATAAGGAGGGGTGCTGCAAGCACTAAAACTGGTGTTTAAAACTACATCACGTGAGTGAACCTATCACACAAAGTAGACTTCAATCGTAAGTAGAAAATGTGAGCTCTTGTGTTATAAATACATTTCCAACTATTCACACAATGTTGAAGGTTGTGAAGTGGTTAACATATTCCACTGCATACCTGAGTTTGATTCCATACATGGGTCAAAAGTTGAACCTGTTCTGGTGTCTTTCCCAGACATTTTGAGGATTTTGATATGCAAAAGTTTTGCAAAATGATCACTGACTCAAACCGCTTTCAACAAAATCAACCATTTCAACTGGTAAATTAAAGAAAAATTTGTAAAATATGCTTAAGGCTTTGTTAATGAAATTCTCTATAATATTCAAAGAGGTTACTTCCATTATCTTTTTAAACTATGCTTGACATACTATGACCATGTGAGGAATCGAACCTGGTAGTTCTATTTGGCATGCACCTTCACTACTTTGCCACCCAAACATCTTCAATCATATGCAAACTGTCTCGGAACCGAAACCAAACCTCCATCCATAATGGTGTATAGTTTTTATGATGTGCCTGTTCAGTCATTCAGAAAATGGACAATATGAGCATTTAATGATGTCAAATTAAAAAGGCACAAATTAATGACAGCTGTAGTAATTGTCTGAGTAACAATATCATAAATTAAATTAGGGAATCCATCAAATTCTCCAGTATGTTTCTGTATCCAACACAGAATCCACATCCACATTAACTGACAATGGCGTATAATGTCTCACTGTGTAGATTCAGTGCATCTTTGACTGTTGTTGGTGTTAACGCTCCTTTGTTGTCTTTTGTCGTGCTGAGAGTCACACAGGAACTGTTGACGCCGAAAACAACTCGTACCTGGAACCAACGCAACATTTCCTGTACCCATAATTCATTTCGTCATAAGAAATGTTTTCCTCCATAAAAAGTAAGAAATGGGTGTGTTTATCGAAAATGTAACAGATGTAATGTAATCAGAATCAGATCGATATTCTAGAACATTTACAACTGACAACCCCTTCATATGAGTGTGTGAGTTGAGTTTTATGCCACACTAAGCAATATTCCAGCTATATGGCAGCGGTTTGTAATTAATCAAGTCTGGACCACACAATCCAGTGATCAAAAGCATCAATCTGTGCACTTGGGAACCAATGACATGTGTCAACCAAGTCAGTGAGCCTTACCATCCGATCGCATTAGTCGCCTCTTATGACAAGCATAGTCGCCTTTTATGGCAAGCACGGGGGGTGGTGGTTGAAGGCCTGTTCTACCTATTTCTGACAATAACCTGTATCACCACGGGTCCAGAATGTTGTGAAAATCAATCACTATTTCTACATGAAGGCTTTGTTGATTCTTGAGCCAGTCATATGTCACCTTGTCAAAATGATTCAACTTTGAAATTTCAATTTAAAAATTCTAATCTTGAAAACTGAAAGCTCACAAGGAATACAAACAGTCCTTTGAGACTCTCTCTTTCATTTGCAGATTCTTAAAATGACAGGGGACTTTAAATATCCACACCATAAATTGTGCCGCCTTTATCAGTTACATTCAGAACTGGCCAAGTAACCTCACTCTAGCTGATTCACTTACTCACACCTTGAACTGAGAAAAGCATTTGGCTATTCACTGACTTCACCTCCTGTGGTTTGTTTGTTTGTTTGTTTGCTGTATGTTTCACAGTATGTTTCAATCAATATGACTGCATTGTGTAAATAACTAAGTCTGGGCCAGACAAGCCAGTGATTGGTGTCATTTACACAATTCTGTCAAGTGACCATCAAAGTATGGGTTGCTGAAGATCAATTGTAACCAAGATGTTCATATTTACAACTCATTTGGAGGTCAGGCAATTAGAAATTTTCGTGCAGGAAGGAATTGCATTTGATTATCCAGAGATTGTGACACAACCAAATTATTGGAAATATAAGCTTCATGTGGAAGAATAAGGAAAATCCATGAGCACAATAACGCACCTGGTCTACAAGTTGGTCTAATGAGAGGGTATCACCTCGAGGGTTCTCCAAGAGTAATGTCCCCTTTTCAGCCTTGCCTTTTGACCTGATGACCTCTACATTAGCAAAGTGACACACTGGTGTGGTGACCTCTGCTGGTGTTGAACCTGACTTATTGGAAGACCCAGATATATATAGTGTACGCATGGAGAAGTCAGCCATCTTGGAATCAGGTGAGAACTGTTTTGTGCGAGCAGCATCCTCGAACACCTTAACTGTTTGACCCCGAACTCCGAACATTCTCTGTGCCTGTGATAAGAAATGTCAAAATGGAGGACTGAAATATTTTATCTATGAGTTGCATAACTACTTCAATAAATCTAGAAGAAAACTCCATAAAAATCTGTTACAATTTCATTTATTTAATATCTTTAGGTTTGATGAATAAGGAAATGGAAACCATCCTCAAAAATACAAAAATAAAATATTGGTAAGTTATTGATTTTCCAATAATTCAATAAGTTATTGTTTCTTGCCATCACTAAAACGCATGATCCCATGTAAGTGAAAATGAACAACTTCTAAACAACCTTACCTCAGCTGCTAAGTCGTTTGCTGCCAAGGGGAAGCTCCCCACTGGGTTCTCCAAAAGTAATGTGCCCTGTCTACCAGAAAAACCTTCTTGAGCTACAGCTCCTAACAGGGTCAGGTTTAGAAACTTGCAATTAGGCTTTACACCATTCTTGACAGGAGCGGGAGCGAGATCTGATGCTGTGGAGCTTGTAGGAGGTCCTGACACTGTGCTTCGTCGAACTATGGCTAGTTCTATCTTGTCAGACTTGATCTGCAGTAAACAGTACATCAAAACTGTATGTAATTTCGAGGAAATCCCTTGTCAACCTGTTCCTTTTCATCATTATACAAATGATTTCCCTGTTGCAATACAGCACATCCATCTCGTAAAGATAATGTCAATGTACATGCAGTTCACCAGAGTAAGTTGTTTCTTTGTTGATTAATGCAACACTGCTGTTTCATAAAGGTCTCCCTACATTCAAAGGCGTCAAAGACCTGTTACGATTCAATAAATCAAGCCTTATTTGGGGATAACTTACCACCACAATATTTATAATATGGAGTGTCTCCAAGCCAGGTAAGACAATTGCCAACATTCTCATTTTTCAATTTGACAGCAATTTTGTTATGGGTGATGATACATGTTTGGCAATATAATGTACATTTGTATACATTGATGAGAATACTTGGTGCAAATAGGTGATGGACATTCACTTGAGAGAACAAATTGTTATACAAATGAATGTACAGCTTGGGATCTGATGGATTATGGAAAGTTGCTTCAGTAAGTCAATGGAAATGGCCAGCCTATAGACAAAGCATTAAAAAAACTCAAATATCTGACTGAAGAATGGTGTTAATCTGGTCTTGTGGTGAAGTAGCTTTAAGCTTCACTTTTGTAAATTTTCTGCCCATGATGTAGATGTTTAGAAGTGATACACAAATCCTGTACCCATGTTCAGGCTGCAGTGCTGACAAATATGTTAAATACGGTAAGAGTTCCATCCGTAACCCCTGATTGAAATGTATTCTATTTATTAAGATTATTCCCAGCGGATAGGGTTTAGATTTAATATGATGTCAGGTTTAGGGTTAGGGTTTGGTTAGGATTGGGACTGGCTTTCTATCGAATCATTTATTCCTAGGTATAAAATGATTTATAAAAACGTTGGTTACGGGCGGGAATCTTTCCAAAAATCCTAAACTAAAAAATCATTTTGTTCACAGACTTGGAAAGTCTTAGAAATGAGGCAACTATAACATATAATTGCTAAAACGCCCTCTCCATTTAACACACTAGCTAGCCAATATTTTCTACCAACATACTATTAGGATAATTTTTATTAATTTTTTTGAGTGTTGTGTAATCCATTTCATTGTGTGAGTAAGTCTGTGGTATACCCTTTGGCAAGAGTTCTGCCCAAAACCCCCGCTTGATATGCATTCTGTTATTAGGATTATTTCGAGGATGCCTTGAGGCAGCATCATGGCATCATTTCTGATAGACCCTTACCTCTGAGCTCTCCTTGATCAGTGGTTCCCCTTTAGCAGGATAGGCCACCAGGGGCTGCTTGATGGTGGAGAAGATGAAGTCGGAGAACTCGGAGATGATACGAGTCAAGTTTGCCGAGGCCTGATAGAACACAGTGATCTCATCATGGGGGGCCAGGTTCGCCTGATGACAGATCATTCATCACAATATTATCATACATACAAAGCAGTGTGTGAGGGTGAAAGTTTGTTGTACGTTCTAGTAGTTCAGTGTGATGAACAATAAAACTGTCAATGCAAGAAAATATGAAAACCAGGGACCTGTTATATAAAGCAATCTTAGCACTCATACTTACATTTAAAAAAATAAAAGAAGAAAATATGAAAACCAGGGTGCTGTTATCCAAAGCGATCTTTATGCTAAGGTGACTGTAACTCCCTTACCTTAACATAGACTTAAGATAGCCTTAGTGATAAAGTTGCTTTGTACAACATTAAGTCAGTGCTAAAGAACAGCAGATTAGGAACCTATCTCAGCTTGGAATCCTGATGGAAATTGCTTGTACGTAATGTGTGAGCTGACTGTGGTTGTAGGTAACATTGTAAGTTATATGGCCATGGGGTTTCAACTTTTTAAGTAAGAGAGCACAGGTAAGATTGTAAAAATACATAAGTATGGTAAATGGTCATAACTAACTTAGAAAGGAAACACATGATCGTGAGAAATCATAAGTATGAAAATGTAGCTAAGACTGAAAGTAAGAAAGCATATATGGTTGTAAGAAAGCGTAAGTAAGATTTAAGGTAAAATGTGTAAGAAAGTAATAAGTTATAGAAGTGTGCAAGCTAGGATGTAAGTTAGAACACATATGTGTGGTTGTGAGTAAGACAGCATAAGTATGGCTGTGAGCAAGAGCGCATAAGTATGGTTGTGAGTAAGACGGCGTAAGTAAAGTTGTGAGTAAGACGGCGTAAGTATGGTTGTGAGCAAGACAGCATAAGTATGGTTGTGAGTAAGAAGCAAGTCCAAGAACTTAAGATTGTAAGATAGTGTAAACAAGAATGAGAACAAGAGTAATTCATAACTTGATAGAAAGAATCTAAAGTAACTCGTAGTGTCTGAGAGGCTTTACCTTCTTCCTGAGTTTCTGGATACGGTTGATGACTTCTCTGGCCACTCCCTCATCCAACATGGACTGGTCCGGACTGACATCCAGCAACACAAGGAGCTGAAACATGAACCCGAGGTGTCAGCTGCTGTAGCATCATCAATTTAAACAACAGTACTTCAGGAAGTCCAGATTGAGGCTGGCCCTACATGTCTACAATTTTGGTTGAAACATATACTGAAGGAAACAAACAAGGAAACACCACTATCTCTGTGTTACTTTATTTCCAAATTTTGAATGAGTGATTCAATGCTGGTGAAGAAATCTGTAACAGAATATAGGAACACTTTGCTTTCATGTGTTCCCTTACTTGTTCCCCTCAGTATAGTTATCATCCTGACAAATTATACAAGCATCAAAGAGTGAATTTGGGAATGAATGGGGAACATCTATTTCAAAGAGTTATTTCCCCTTACTTAACAGATTTCCCAAAACCAGTTTCAAGTCAAGTAGTTTCAGAATGTCTAGCCAAGTCTTCAAACTTACTTCTCCTTCTGAATGAGCTTCATACTGTTGTTGGCTCTTTTCAGTCTTGTCAACAACGCTGTACATTATTCTCAGATCTTCTGGTGCCAGGACGTGTCCTCCCACAGTTATCTCCCCTGACTTTTGAAACGCCACAAGTTGAGCATCTGTGAGCTGTTGGATCTCCTTCATGACATTCTTGAAATCTCCCTTAAGCCTGGCGCCCAGGACTCGGTGATCTGGTTCGGCCTTCAGGTGTACGCCATACTTCTCCTTGTTGGTTGTGGTGGTCAGGGTGCGCACGTTCAGCTCCTGGAGAGTATTGACAAATGGGAGAAGGATGAGTGTGTGTGAATCAAGTTGTAGAACACAGATACAATGAAATTTCAGCAAGTTACGTCAATTTTATTCACTTCTTCAAAATACCAAAACCTAAACGTTTGTTGTTTTATACTGCCTACAGCAATATTTCACCTATATGGTGGCGGTCTGCAAAATAATTGAATTTGAGATCATGTGATCAACACCATAAGCATCTATCTAAAGAGATGCTGTGGTTATATTGTGAATAAACTTCACATGCCATAAAACAAAATAATCATAGTAACATGGGATCAGGAGTTTCAGAGCCGAGATTAAGAAACTCAGAGGTTACAACTAGATATTGGCCTAAAAAATAAGGGTATCAGCAATTTTGCCAGTAAATCTTATGAAATGTTGTAATCAGGCAAAGGTTGAGGTTGACATATTGTTCCAAAGTTTATATATCATGCTGTATGATAAGTCTTACACACCAATACCTGTCTGTGGCTTTACACTGCTGTCAACCCATACATGTGACCTGTATATATAACATAAAATTGTAAAACTATATAATTTTTCAGCATTACTATTATGACATGTTTCTGTCAGACACACCAGTGGTTGATATTATGAGCAGCGACATACTGAGCCCTCACTAGCATTGCTGTATGTAAACTGACCTCAAGGATGTATTTTTCTAAGGACCTGATGTCGTCCAGGGCACCGGGATCTTGATGGATGGCGACCACTTCCTTCAGGGGGTACTGCAGCAGACGAAAACACTAAATCAGATCAAACCACACACAGAACCTCTTATCAAATTTGCAAACAAACTTGCACACAGTCATGTAGCTATGGCTACTCTTCAGGTGAATGGTCACAACTATGTCCCACATTTTGACTTCTAAATTATCATGCATGTTTGACTAATGGGACCTTTCCAGAATATGGATTCTGAAAGAGTGAATGCTGTTTCTATTGATTGGCTGCAACTAAATCAATATTATTTAAATGCGGATACAGCTTTTTGAGAAGGTCGGGTGCTCAGTTCACCTTCACCTGTTTTCATGAGAGTTTCCAAGCTGACCAATCGTTGTTGTAACCACTAATGCCCAGCGCCACACTGGGACCAACAAGTACCATATCTTAAGGCCATTTGGTATGGCACGGATGGGGATCAAACCCACAATCTTTCGGTCTCTGATCTAACCAGTACACCACACATACGGTCTCTACTTTCAGGACAAAGGCAGGTGTGCACCAGAGCAACCCCTATCTGCCTATGTTATTCACATGGTCTTACAGACTTAGTGCTACAGTTGTGTTGTGTCCATGGTCCCAGGACACACTGACTTGGCCAAACAATTAGATTCCCCTTTCGTAACATTGAATCTTCACTGAGCTGTTTTCTTCAAGACCTAGTGTTACAACATGGCCGTCTGCACACTGACCAGCAATGAGATGTCTACAAACAACTCACCTTCACCGGCATTGTTTTCCTGTCTCGGATCACTCTACCCAGTTCAATGACAGTCTGCATGCTGGACACTGCATTCTCAATCTTTGTGTCGATCAGGGCAGCTCTGTTCAACAGGATAGAAAACACACTTGATCAACATCATACAGACAGGGACACAGCAGAGTTGAACCACATTCAGATGTGCAGTTAGTAACAGAATTTAAAGTTACAGACTGAATACTACAAAAATGTCTGACACTGTGACACTTTAAGACAGTTTCCAGTTTTAATCATTCTGTTAATGATCAGCAAACTGTTTATCTAGAGTCTGTTGAGTGTAAAAAAAAATAAATGAGCAAATCTGCCCCCAAAACAATCTGATAAAACCATACAAAATGTCTGCTGTTAGAAAGAAAATGGTCAACATGTCTGCCAACAATCAGCCCACTGTTTGTAAAACCATTTACTTTCTCAAACAATTTTACCAACAGTCATCCTTTCCCTCAACCAACAGTCATCTATGTGTCAGCTGTCTACCTGTCTTAACGGTCTGCCAACTCACCTGGGTTGTGGCACCATGAGGAAGTGGACACTCCTGGTATCCTCCTTGCTAGACTCGACCTGCGGCTGATAGCGGCGGAGATTCTGGTACATCAACTCTGTCAGGAACGGTGTGAAAGGAGCCTACAAGGGAGATAATCCAAAAACTGCACAAACTGTCGATCAACAAGTTACACATGACACTGGACCCATAACGCTGGTTTCCAGCTAATGAAAGAATAGGTCTTGCATATCAAAGACACTGGAAATGTTTCAGCCCCTAGGTTTTGGGAGGAAGGCATTGACTGGATAACTTGCAGGGGACCTGTGGCAACCTAGCCAGTCACCAATAACTGAATCATCTTTATCATTTAACATTTGAAACATCTGAATCACATACCATGACTTTAGTCATGGAGAAAAGGACACTGTAGAAGGAGTCCAGGGCCTGTCGACAGTCATCCATGCCGCCTTCACCCTTCAGACGCTTTCGGTTCATCCTCACGTACCAGTTGGTCAGCTGGTCAACAAACCGGACGAGGCGTGGCATCACTGTGTACAGGTGGTACACTGAAACAGGAGGAGATAGTCAGGGCCTGACGAGGAGATAATCAGGCATCAGGAGTAGATACTGGGGTATGAGAAGATACTAAGGGAATAATAATGAGATTGTCTGGGCATGATGAGACAATGAGATACTAAGGTATGAGGAGATACTCAGGGAATGGTAAGGAGATATTCTGGGCATGGTGAAGAGACAATGAGATAATAAGGTATGAGGAAATACTCAGGGAATGATGAGGTGAAACTTTGGCATGAGAAGGAAATAGTCTGGGCATGATGAGGAGATATTCAAGGCATGATGAGGAGACAATGAGGACATAATGAGATACTTGAGTATGAGGGGATACCCAGTGAATAAGGAGGAGATATTCTGATCATGATGAGAAAATACACAATTTGTCTGCATCAACATGACATTCTGTTCTTTTCTCTTTAAAAACTGTTTCTCTGTTGTACTATAATTCTTTTCATTCTGCAGATTTTCTGCAAACTTGTACACACAAGAACATAAGTAATATGTCAAACTTAAGTTCAGAATCATTAATGGCTCTTAACAATGTTTAGGTGATCACTCACAAGCCATCTCCTTCCTGACAAATGTGATGAGAGACTGTGTGAAGGAGAGGATCCATCGGTCCATGTAGTTCTTAGACACCTTCACCGTGTCCTCGTTATACACGTACGACACACCCTCCTCCTAAAACATGCAACAAGAGACACATAAACACAGATCAAAACAGTACAGGACAACATAAACATGAACCCCTCCCATGTAAATCTCCACAAGAAAATGGGCTCATTTTAATGTCCATTTGGAACTACTTCTTTACAACCTATTCACTCACTTGTAGTAAGGATCAAGAAGCTGACTGGCAGGTCAAAGTTCACCTAACCAACATTCATGTGTCGGGTTGAATGAGCTGAATGGATAGTAGTGGTACTCTGATTAATTAGTATAACCAACAATTGGTCTCAGTGCAACAAACCAATCCATCACATTATCTCACAATTTGAATCAAACAAACAATTTTGGAACTACTGTTTTAGTCTTTGAAACACTTGACAAAGGAACTTATCTTCGAAGTTTTCAGCCCCTGAAAAGTTATTTAATTCTTAGAAAACTCACTTCACTATCTGAAAAGTCATGACTGAATACCTTGAAGACACCACGCTGCTTATGTTTATGATCACTTTATCAGTCATCAGTCATCAGTCATCAGTCATCACTTTAAGGTATCATGCTGCATGATGTGATACATATCTACAATGACTCTTTCAGTGTTGTCACAACCCCTAGTGTACAGTACTCAACCCTGTGCACTTAAAAGAACCCATAAATCCGTTGGCATATGATCAGATGGTGGCCGCATGAACATGTGCATACACCTAGTTGCAGGTACAGCAACGTGCAGTAAACTTGGACAAAGTGCTGTGACTATGTGTCCCAGTCCACCCAGCTGTCAATTGGGTACCTTGTTAGGATGAGAGTGCCACAATAAAACTTGGTGCGCCTAGTGGCAGCAAGAGTTGTATACTCCCCAGGGAGTTGAGACTGGTAATATGATGTGATGTTGAGACTGACATCCAATGATCAAGGGAACCATATACTAGCCTTGAGCTAGTGCATGGATATGTGCGCTATATAAATATACTGTAATAATAATAATAATAACAGTAACAACTCGGACAGGAGAATCTGAAAAATGCGGCAAAACAATTTTTTTCAATGATTGTTCCTTGATAATGAAGCAATTATCAACAGTGAGCTTTCAAGCAATTCCCAAAAAGAAGACATATGAATCTAATCAAGCAACAGATCAGATTTCAAAGAGTCTGACAAAACATTACACATTGAAAATACAAAAATTACACAGCCTTACCCTCTCCAGTCGGTCTATATTTTGCATGAGAAATCGGTAGGCGTTGTACCAGGGCAGAAAGACATCCTTGAGTACATCCCTCACACCGGACTCCTTGAAGCGCAGGTTCTCTGCCCTCACAGATGGGGAGTTGATCAGGTACAGTCTGAAACAAGTGTAACGTCTAGTGTCAAATGGTGTTGTGTGCTCCTGTGTATGGCAGCTTCACTTCTGCAAGTTTCTAGTTCAGGACTCCAGTCCTGAATGGGTACCCGATGGGTTGAGACTGGCATACAACTGTTATGATAATTTATGATAAGTACACGTATTATAAGTATCTTCTAGACTCTACGCCTGTATGCAAGGACAAGCAAAAAATACAAACCTGACTGCATCAAGTGGTAGTGGAAGTCTGTTACAATAAATCAAATTGAATTTAAACAAAAAATTTAGTAAAATACAATTCCAGACTCTTTGAAAATTGGACCATTGACAACATAAATGACTTGAAGTCATTTGTCCTAATACATCTCAGTGCTTTATTATTGTATGCTTTAAGTGTCATCACACTGACCAATTTTGAAAATTATTAAATTATCAGCCATGCCCATTAACTAACCTAAGTGCATCTGCACCAAATTTGTTGACGATCTCTACAGGGTCGGGATAGTTCTTCTTCCTCTTGCTCATCTTCTGTCCATCTCTGTGATACAGACACAATGTTCCCATGGTTATAAAATCATAAACAACAACTGAAACCCAGCAACCAGATGGTAAAAACACTAGCAGTTTTTTGACCAGCCTTTGAAACTGATGCTTGCCCACTAGTCTGAGACAAACTGTACTTAGGATAGTAACACTTGAGAACTGTAACACATAAGAGTTCACAGTGCTTAGTTTTATTAGGCTAAATAAAGATAGTGAAGAGTTTCTTGGGCATCGACGCATCAATTTTATTAGTGCATGTCACAATTTCTTTATGCAATGTAAAAATAATAATGTTGACTTTGCCGTGTCCTGGTCAAGTCCATTTGTCCACTGTAAGAATGAGTGTCTGTAAGAACGAGTGTGACTGAATCTATAACTCATTAACACTTGTTAACTTTCCAAGCTGTATTTCTGAGAGAAAAAAAAAAAAAAAATGTGTTCCTCAAGCGTCACTTTTATTTCCTAATTTTTTTTTAAAAGTCCTGACTTCTGCTAAAAATTTAACATTTAAATTTTTCTATACAGCCTTAAGAAGTAAGCCATCAATGAATCATCGGGTTTGACCTTAAAAACAAGAGTCATCAGAAGATGACATATCCCCCCAGCCCCCACATGTTTGAAAGGACAAATCATCTGACAGGTACTTACTGTGTTTTTAGACAAAGTTTGAATTGTTTCCATGGAATTCATGAAAAATATAAATGCCATATATCTATAATCAGTCACCATTTCAAGATCTGTCTCATGTGTCTGCCAAGATCTTTTGAAAGATATGAAATAGTTTTCTAGTTGTGCTCCAGAAACGAAGCCCACCCCACCATTACACTAACATCAAAATGTTCCATGGAAAAAACAAAAAAAAATTAAAAATGCCCAAACTCTGTAAATAGCAAAACGTACAACTATAGGTTGAGATTATTATATCTATCAAGTTTGGTCTAAAAATATTGAAAGGTTTCTGAGTTATGCTCCAGAAACAAAATGATTACGAATGGATGGATGGACGTGTGCATTACATGCTGGGGGGATAACAAACGAACAAACACACATAAATTTTGCAGGCTGTTGAACACAATGTTTGGCATGATGATAATGTTTGTCTACTTGTACTCTCAGTGTAGTATAGCAACCACAAAAATATCACAACAATATTATATACCATTGTGCTTTATGAAACCCTCATGATATCCTTACATTATAACTGTGAGGTGCATAATATTGTCATGTAAATTCGTTATTTGTTTGTTTACAACCTTATTATGTAAATACGTCAAGTCTGAACCAGATAAACTAGTGACAGACATTATGAGCAAAGACCCAAGCTGTACAATGAGAACAAAAACCAACATGTCAGCAAGCCTGATTCTTGTGTAAGAGGCATTATCTCTAAACAAAAACAAAGGGTTGTCGTTGTCATAACTTACTCTGCTAGCACCAATCCGTTGACAACCAAGTTCTTAAAGGGAGGCTTCCCAAATAACAGTGTGGACAGCACAAGCAGAGTGTAGAACCTGAGGCAAAACAGAAAATGACAGTCCATGTCAGAAAATCACTGTGGTAAAATGTTGACACTTATCACTGACTGACTGAATTTAGTTTTATGTCGCTTCTAACAATATGCCAGCAATATCACACCATAAATGGGTTTTACACATTGTATGATGTGGGGAATTGAATCAAGGTCTTTGGCATGATGACTGAACGTTTAAACCAATATGCTAGCCCACTGTCCTGACCCTGACCAACACATGGCATGAAATGAGTTCATGAAGAACTCCAGGCATGACTGTTTCCTTGTTTATTATATAACACTGAAGTTTGCCATGGTATTGTAGAGGAACATATAGTCTTGATAAATGAAAAGAACAATTCATGAAAAAAGTTGCAAAAAGGTGAATGATCAACTATTTAATATACTGATGGAAACAAAGAAGGGAACACATGAAAGTACAAGTGTTCTTTCTTTCTTTTCCAGGTTTCTTCAGAAGGTATTATTGGCCTGTCAGAGAAACTCTGGAAATAAATAAACACTTGTACTTTAATGGGTTCCCTTATGTTTTTTCATGAGTATATCTAGTTTTATAAATTTTCATAAATGTAAACTATATACCTGCGAACTTCTGAAATTGTAGAGAAAGTTACAAATAATTTATATTGAGCAGTGTCACCTCTCAAACATATGTGGTTCATACAGAACTTAAAACAGCATTTAAGGACATTGTACACAATTTTATTTGGGCAATGGTCACACTTCAAATTGTAAAAGTAAGACTTGAGTGTTCATTAAAACTAGATGTAATGGGATATTCTTTCTAAAAGGTTCAATGGAAAATATCAACATTCAAGTTCAAGCAACATTACTGATCCAGTGACTTGTTAATCCTTTGTCCCATTAACACATATCTGTGAAATATTTCTTTCATATAAGAGATAACATGGTGTCCCAAATTAACAGCACTCTCAAATGCAGATTCATGTTTGAGGTCTTTTCAAAGCAAGACTGCCAAATTCATGGTCCTTCCCAAGTATAAGAAAGAGCAATAATAATCTCTGATGATGTGCTACATCTAACTTACCATCCACGTGTTTGATCCACTCCCTCTGCAATGAAATCGGCTGGGAAGCTCTCCTCAAAGTCCTTCTTGTGTTCAAATGGGAAATGAGCCTGGGCATAAGGCATGCTGCCGCTCTCAAACCAGCAGTCAAACACTTCACTCACACGACGCAGCACTCCCCTACCCATTTTAGAGGGAATGGTCACCTTGTCAACACTGAAACAAAATAGACCTCAAAATGAAAAACGCAAAACTAAACTAATACATGCAATAGATAACTGACTCAGGTCAACAGAAAATGTCTCGTTTTAGGCTCCTGTTTCTGTGGACTGCAGTGTTCATTCTGGGCTTGGAGAAGGTGAAATCCAAATACTTGGGCCATTTTGAAACCTAATGGGCCATCTTTGATAATGGCTCTGATTCTGCCACATGACATGAGAGGTTCTTCATACAGTTTTAACTACAGGCTGAGTTTAAGTCAATTCATTTTGAAGCATGAGGTTCAGACTTAGTTTGGGTTCCTCACTTGACAGGCAAGACTGCTGAATAAAGCCTGGCATTTCCTAGACATTATCAATTCTATCCTGATCTGTATATAACTGCCATCTGACCTATGACAGCATGCCCATCTGGCCATGATTTGCCAATGTGATGTAAAACCGCATCCAGAAATATTCAGTCTACTGATAATGGGATTGATCGATAACCAAGATATACGCAAAATGTGTGAGAGCTTCAAAACATATCTAAGTATTGCACATGTTGTGAGCTTCAAAACATATCTAAGTATTGCCTATATGCAGTGTTAAAGTATGACCCAGCAATATGGCCCCATGCAAAAGCCTGCTCCATGCAAGGCCACATAGGGAGTGATAATGTCTATTCAAAGCCAGATTCAGAGTGATACAGCTCCATAGAAAAACCACGAAGGGAGCAACACAGCTCCATGCAAAGTCAAAGAGGGAGTGATAAGTTTATATACAAAGCCACATAGAGAGTACAATGGCTCCATTCAAAGCCACACAGGGAGTGAGCTCCATGCAGAGCCACATAGGGAGCCAAACAGCTCCATGCAAAGCCACATAGGAGCCATATGAGTCCATGCAGGGCGACATAGGCAGCTCCATGCAAAGACACATAGGGAGCCAAACTAATCCATGCAGGGCCACAAAGGGAGTCATAGGAGTCCATGCAGGGCCACATAGGGAGCAAAACAGCTCCATGCAGGGCCACACAGTGAGCCAAACAGGTCCATGCAGAACCACATAGGGAGGAAAACGGAGGCATGTTCAGAACCGCGAGCGCCTGCGCGATTGCCTCCCGCGAGCCTTCGCATGGGTCCTGAACGGATGCGAGTGCTTTCTTACAACAAACCATTTGTGACCAACTCATGTTATTCCGGGAAAAGACGAATAGCCTTTCGTCTTCTTGCTGGAGGTTATGGAAAGGGGCGAGTATAGACGAATGACATTAAACATGTATAAGACAAAATGTTATGGATGTCTTTATACTTTAAACTTCTTTATGCTTTACACAACATTTCTTGGCTACTCCTTGCCCATTCGTGATTTGAATGGCTTTTTTTCTATTAAACATGGTCGCCATCTTTTTTCGCTTGGCGAGTCAGCTGGGAGGATAGTTCGCGGGAGCACGTGGGCGCATGCGATTCTGAACATGCCTTTGCTCCATGCAGGGCCACACACCTCCATGCAAAGCCACATAGGGAGCCCTATCACTCCATGCAAAGAGACTTAGGGATCCATATTTCTCCAAACAAAGCCACATAGGGAGCCATACAGGTTCAAGGAAAGAGACATATAAAGGGCCCATATGGCTCCAAACAAAGCCCCATATGGAGTGATACTACTCATAAAAAGCCAGAGAGGGAGCAAATATGGCTTTAACTTTGTGTCAAAAAAAGAGAACAACTCACTTCTCTCTGTGAAGATCCTTCAGTTCAACGCCTGACAATTCCTTCAGTTCTTCAACAGATCCTACACACACGATCTGTAACCAGCCACATAGTTTCATTAAACAGCTGTGTTGTTGACAAATGCTTTACATGCTGCATCAACATTTCACTTTTGGGTCCACTCTAAATCATATTTTGGTTGAGTTGAGTTGCATTCAACATTACTCAACACATATATAGGGTACATAAATACTCTGGAATTCAGGTGGTTAAAGTATTGCTTGTCATGTCTCAATCCTGAGTCCGATTCCCCACATGAATACAATCATTGAAGCTCCCCCCTGAGGTCGCCTTCTGTGATATTGCAGGAATATTGCTAAAATTGGCATTGACCCATGCTCACCTACACACATTGCCTGTTTCCAAGACCATGCAATTTGAGATACCACCACAGTTTAACCCCACACAGATATACTATTAAAAAAACATTAGGGGATACAGGATTTACAAGATTGATAAAATGCAAATGATGAAGCTAAGGAAGGAACAAAGGATGAAGAGAAATTAAGGGAAAATGTGAGCATTTATTGCATTCCTTTGGAAAGGCTTCATCTGTATGGATAGACATTATGCACTGGCTAGTGGTATGCTTGCAATATGGAATATCCCCTACCTTTTTCAGTGGTATATATTATACTCAATTAAAGCCCAAAAAGTCTTGGTTCATCCTGTGAATGCTGATTACCCATCAGTTAATGGCAAAGTGAAAACACCTCTTATGTATGTGGCCACGTAAGATCTACTTTGTAAGCCCAATCTCTCTACCTCTTCTCCATCTTCACTGATCCACAGAGGGATGGGGGTGCCCCAGTACCGATTACGGGAGACAGCCCAATCCCGAGCATCACGCAGCCAGTTGGCAAATCTCTTCTCCTTCACAAAGTCTGGCACCCTGAGGAAAAAACAGACTCTCAGAAAATGGAAAACTGTTGATAACACAACCTGGTCAAAGCACCAAAACAATGCTGTAACGTGTCCCCAATACCCACTATTCGTAACAAAATTCTCTTCAGAATTTGTCAAAGTAATCTGTTTACTCCAAAAAGTTAAAGAAGAAAAGAGAGAAAACAGTACACATGTAGCAAGTCATTGTGGAATCAGCTTGATCATCATCGATTCCCTTACCAGTAAGTCTTCTGGTTGTTGTCCAGCAGCTTGTCAGTAGCCTGCTCAACTCGGATGAACCAGCTTGGCACCGCCTTGTACATGAGGGGAGTCTCAGACCTGTAGTAACAGACATGGCAGTCTAACACATGGCACCATGATACATACCCATGAGAACTACGCACTGATCTTATCCACAAAACTTGAATCCGCATTAGAATGAGTAAGTGAGTGAGTTTAGTTTCACACCACACTCAGAAATATTCCTGCTATATGGCAGAAGTCTGTTAACAATCAAGTCTGGATCAGACAATCCGCTTATCAACACAACTGAGATATGATGACGTGTCACCAAGTCAGTTAGCCTTACCACCCGATTAATTGCCTCTTATGACAAACATAGGCTACTGAGGATTAATTCTAACTCGTATCTTCACTGGTCTTGCCTGCATTAGAAATAACAATTGAATGAACAGGGTTTCTTGAACATTGAGATGTATGTGGGTGGTATAATGTCTTCTCATTTCTAACTACAAACAAAAGAAGTGTAGTTTGATTCAAAGTGATGGACAACTCCCACAATGGCGTTTGTATTGTGATTGCAATGTCATTGACATACGTTGTTTTTCTTCACTTTTATGATCAAGCATGACAGACACTATATTTTTCTCAGCTGTTAGTTAGGAATATTGCCCTAGGAAGTACAGGTTAGTGTTGGGAATTGGTTAAAACCTCATACTTGATGACTGGTCTATTACAACCGATCAATCACCGAAAATAATTGGTCGGCTTAGTCAGTAATGTTTGTTAATGCAGGGATTGGGATACGCAGGGGCCATGGGCCAGTTTGCACATTAGAATAAAAAACGGCCCATTACAATTTTGAAATTTACTATTGATACAAGGGCAGTGACCCTTATTAAATTCAGAAAATAGATAATAAAATGGCCCATTGTCAAAGTTCTCTTTCCCAACCCTTGTTAATGCACAAACGTTTTGGGCTTTTGGCTGTGTAAATTGTACAAAACACATTTGCAAATTTCATATCTTTAAATGATTACTAGGATGTTAGTAATGAAAACTTCCTTGAGTCCTTAAGATAAATTCAATCATGACCTGTAGCTTGTAGTGCAAATTTCATGACACAGACAAAACCATCCATGTGAAAGATATTGTTTATGCAAACAAATGTTCCAAATTGGTTGTGTTCATTAAAGAGAAAACACCATCGATGCTTGATCGTTTAGTCACTGCAACCAATCTTTGATGATTCAGTTAATCAGATCACCACTAGTACAGGTATCATATCATACTGATACTATTAATTTAAACAATCATTCCACAAACAGCTTTCAGAATAAACTGCCTGAATATCAACTGTTACACAGAATGTTATTCAAACACTCTGTCATAATTATTCATTTTCCATTGTACAAAATATTTTATCTATTTTGATAAAGAGATTCCAATGCTGCAAGAACGAATTCCTTGGTATAATACAGCCTATTTCATCTAATCTCATCTCTCTGAAGTGCAGTGGGGTGGCCTACTGTTTAAAGTGTTTGCTCATCACACCGAAGACCCAGGTTTGATTACCAACATAGGTACAATATGTGAAGCCCATTTCTGGTGTCCCCAGCTGAGATATTGCTGAGATATTGCTAAAAGCGGTATAAAACTTACCCACTTATCTCTCTAAGTGTGTCGCTACACTACCACCCCAGGTTGTCTGGCAACACATAGTTTCCATTCCGTCATCAAATCTTCATTGCTGACTCATTTTGTTACAAATTTTAACCGAACTCACAATCTTGAGATAAGTTATCGACACATAACAGCTGGCCTTACCTCCAACAGAATGGGTAGTTGTGCTTGGCTGTGCCCTGGTGGACGAGACGACCTTCAGCCTTCAGCTTCTTCATGATCTCCTTGTCAGCATCCTGCAACAGAGATCAGCTGTTACTATGGCAACACAAACTGCTAGGCACATTTGCTAAGCACTACCCTCTTCAATTCATGCTCTGTGTAAAGCCTGTGTGGCTACCAATAGTTTCCCTCATTACCAGACTAAACATAGACATGGCAACATTGATACCCATGGTGGCAATATGTATTCATGGATGTATTCATGCAGAGAATGTGGTGTATACAAGCAGTAATAACAATGTGTTTTATTCAAAATTTATCAAATATTCACTGCAAAGATAAACAAGCTAAAATGGGCTACAGAGTCTATTGCACTACTTTTCCTTGACACCACTGACCTTGAAGTACATGCCCTTGAAGTGTGTGACCTCTTCGGTGAACTTGCCACTGGCATCTATAGGACAAACCATCTTCATGTCCTTGGTGATGATCTTGTACTTCAGACATGTTTGGTAATCATCCTGGTAAAATAATCCAAGGTCAAGGTTGTTCACTAGGATCAATACTGTATATAAAATGTGTTCTGCAAATGTCATCAAAATAACAGAATTCTTATTTTTGGGGGTATTCAACTGACAGTAGAGCTGAGGTGTCACGAGATGATATCCTACACTGTGTTTGGTGCCAGAGAATCAAACATGATGTTTAATTAATCATTTATTTAAATAAATATTCAAGACAGACAATACATACTTCACCGAAGTATGGTGCCTGATGGACAACACCAGTACCACTTTCTGCTGTGACGTAACTACCTAGAAGAACTCTAAAGGCTCCATTTGTCTTGCCCATCTGAAAGAACATTAACAAGACATTCAAATCAAATTTGTGCTCTTGCATATAAATAATGCTGTGGTTCATTTTTCAATTTAATAATAATGAAAATTCAATCATTGCCACCATAATATTTATCTACTGCTATGAAGAGCTAATAAATCTAATAACATTTCATTTGTCAACCTGCATTTCTGAAAAACAGAAGAAGTACTTACATTCTCGAAGTATGGAAACAGTGGCTTGTACTTCTTTCCTTCCAGAGTCTTGCCCTTGAATCTGCAAGAAGGTAAATATGGATGAGTCTTTATCTTAGATATATATGTTGTTCTTGCAAACTCATCTAAACTTGTCCTCAAAGATAAACCCTCCTCCATCAGCAATATTCATATACTATCAAAGCAGGCTACACCAGAAATGGGCTTCACACATAATAACCACGATGGGAATAGACCACAGGTCTTTGGCATGACAGGTGAACACTTTAACCACTAGGCTACCCTACCACCCTCAGGGGCACTACAGAAATGGGCTTCTCACATTGTACCCATGACAGGAATAAAACACAGGTCTTTGGCATGATGAGAGAATACTTTACCATGGGGCTATGTCACCTTCATTCCCCTTAGATGGAATGATCAAATAATGATAATTGGCTTTTAGCACAACTAAATGACGCAACATGACTGGGTGAGTTTTCACCTCATCTCTGATGGCAATAAAATCATCAACTCAATTTAAATCAGAAATTTCTCCTATAAATTCATCGGCTTCAAGCACATCAAAGGGACATACTCTGCCACCATGCCAGGAACAATGCTAAAACATTTCACATATACACCAAGACAGTCAAGAAGATTACTTACTTCTCCAGTACAGTGTACTCCTCCTCTGACTTGAACAGTGCCCCCAGTCTCGCCTCCATCATGATGTACACCTTACCAGAACTCTTGTCTGAGGAGAGGAACATTTCATGCAGTGAGTAAGTATGGTATTAAGCCACTTTTAGCACAATCCCTGCAATATCATCTCCTACAAGGTACCAGTAAAGAGTAGACTTAATGACAATAATTACATTCAAAGACTTGTCCGCAGAAAAGAGCACAAGCAACAACAACACTTTGTAACATATACCATACAACATTAATGATGTTAATGCATCAATTTTTCAAAATTTATTTAAAAAATGTTTGAGGATTAAAAAAATTTCACTACAAATTGTCAACCAAAAATACTTGCAACTTTCAATACACATTTTATTTGAAATCGTTTTTGTCGTTTAACTCCCTATACAGCAATATTCCTGCTATATGGTAGCATTCTGTAAATAACTGTGTCTAGACCAGACCATCCAGTGATCAACAGCATGAACACCTATCTACACAACTGGGATAAACCAGCAAGCCTGACCAAACAATCTATTTAGTCTTACAATCATGGGTTGCTAAAGATCTTTTGCAACCAGATTGTCTTGGTACTGATCCACGAATGAGCAGAAGTAAATAAGAAACTTAATTACAACAATGAAGGTATCAATAAAAGTTTCAGGCCTTCAACACACTGGCTCATAGTTTTCTCTATCAACATTTCAATCCTACTGATACACTGATACATTGAAATATACTGGACAAAAATAGTTAGGGATATATGCAAATTTTGAAATTTTGAAATATTATGTATTTATTCATTGACACAAATAAAATATCTATCAAAAAAATACAAACATCCCTAACTTATTATGTCCAGTATAGATACTTAACTTCAGACCAATTGGTACCTTCCCCTGAAAAAGACCTTAAATATTTATAAACATTAGATAATTAAGAATCCCAGAGGCAACTTCACATGTTTACTGAGGTTGTGAAAGGGATGAGATCTCACTGACCTTTAAGTTTGACATAATCCAGGTCTCCGTTGACGCAACAAGCGAGGTTGCTAGGCAACGTCCATGGCGTGGTGGTCCAGGCGATGATGGACACATCTGGAGTTTCCTCCAGGGGGAAACTGATGATTACTAAAATGGAAGCCACCATTTCTAATTGATGTGGGATTTGTATCAGAGACAATAAATCATGAAAGGTGAACTATGACCATATTTTGTTATCCGAATTACAACAAGAGTCATCAGAAGATGATGAGTCATCATCCGACAGTAACTTAATGTTTTTTAGACTAAGTTTGAATTGTTTCCATGGAATTCATGTAAAATATAAATGCCATATATCTGTTAACAGCAAAAGGCACCACTTCAAGATCTGTCTCACATGTCTGCCAAGATCTGTAAGAAAGATACGAAATGCTTTTCGAGTTGTGCTCTCGAAATGAAGCCCATCCCTCCATTTTGAGAGAAAGTCTGAATCGTTTCCATGGAAACCAGGAAAAGTAAATTTGCCAAAACTTTGTAAATAGCAAAATCACCACTTTGGGGTCTGCCCCGAATATCTCCCATGTTTTGCTGAAAGATATTAAATAGTTTTCGAATTGTGCTCCGGAAACGAAGTCCATGCCTCCATTTGGAGATTGAGTCAGAATCATTACCATGGAAACCCAGAAAATGATAAATCACAAAAACCTGTAAATAGGAAAAGACATCATGTTGGTGTCTACTTCACATATCTACCAAGTTTCACTGATAGGCGTAACGAAGTTTTTGAGTTGTGCCCTGGAAACAAAACACGCGTTACATTAGAGACTAAGTCCGAAACATTTAGTTGGAAACCCAGAAAATGACAAATCACAAAAACCTGTAAACAGCAAAAGGCACCACGTTGGGGTCTGCTACACAGATCTACCAAGTTTTACTGACAGATATTAGGAAGTTTTTGAGTTGTGCTCCGGAAACGAAAAACATATGTCACATTCGAGACTAAGTCCGAAACGTTTCCATGGAAACTGAGAAAATAATGATTCACAAAAACCTGTAAAAACTTTAGATTCTGATATATCTACCAAGTTTGGGAGAAAAATACTGAACAGTTTTTGAGTTCTGCTCCCGAAACAAAGCCCACTCCACCATTAGACTAACACCAAAATGTTTCATGGAAAAACAAAAAAAAACAAAAACAAAAAATGCCAAAAATCTGTAAATAGCAAAAGGCACAACCATAGATTCAGACTAATTTATCTATCAATTTTGGTCTAGAAATATTGAACGTTTATTGGGTATGCTCCGAAAACAAAATGATTACAGACGCATGGATGGATGGACAAACAGGCGAGGTGTTGACTATATCCCCCGCATTACATGCCCAGGGAATAAAAAGCATGGGTTACTAAAGATCAATTCTAACTCAGAGTTTCACAGGTTTTATCATTAAGAGCAAAAGGTATTGAGTAATATAAGAGCAAAAGTTCTAATTATAATGAAATGGTGTCCAGTTCATCTGCACTAATTCCAGGCTCAGTAGAACCTACCAGCAGGGTCTGTGACCTCCTTGTAGTTCTGTCCCGACTCAAAGTTTGACAGGGGCGTGTTGCACGCAGTGGAGAAGGGCATCACCTGAAGAGAATGCATGTCAGAGATCAGGCTGTCCAGACAGCACAGTCATGAGTGAGTATCAACTAGCCCAGACTAATGTGAACAAGCATATTAATTGTCTCTTAATATGAACAGCCCCATTAGTTGCATCTTAATGTGAACAGCCCCATTAGTTGCATCTTAATGTGAACAGCCCCATTAGTTGCATCTTAATATGAACAGCCCCATTAGTTGCATCTTAATATGAACAGCCCCATTAGTTGCATCTTAATATGAACAGCCCCATTAGTTGCATCTTAATGTGAACAGCCCCATTAGTTGCATCTTAATGTGAACTGGCCCATTAGTTGCATCTTAATGTGAACAGGCAGATAAGTTGTCTCTTCATGTGAACAGGACCTTAATGTATTTTCACAATCGGGTATTCAACACCCTTTATCCCAAGTGTGTGAGTCTGACATTAATCTTTTCTGCTAAGTGAAGGTTTGCTTTGCTTCATAGCACATACAGTAAATGCATCATTGAATGATTAATTGTTTAGTTTGTGGGCAATGTCAACAGAACACAGATAGGCAGGTACACATCAGAGAGGAGTCTCAAGGTTTTGAGTTGACTTGTAACATTGTGGTAGTTATGTAGATGTTCAGATGCTTCCACAAATTGGTGCAGTTAGCAATCTGTGCTCCTTAAGACAGAAAAAATTAGGAATTTGCTCACTAGCTGATATTTAGCTTACCTTATAGCCCTGGTAGACGAGCCCCTTGTTGTAGAGTTGTTGGAACACCCACCAGATACTCTCCATGAACCAGGGGTACATCGTCTTGTAGTCGTTCTTGAAGTCAATCCAGCGACCAAGACGGGTCACAATGGTCTGAAATGTGAACCAGTGTCTTACAAATGTACATCATTTGTAGTGATGTATCAGCACATACAAAACTCATATTCTTGTTAGCATTTTTTTTGGCAGAATTTAGAATGTTTTGAACATTCTTATTCTCAACACTTTTGAAAACATTCTGGAGATGTCTAACCCCGGATCTTCACGGGTATGAATTTTTGTGACTTTCCTTACCTCCCATTCATTGGAGTACCTCATGACGATCTTGCGACACTCCTTGTTATAGGCCTCAATCCCCATCTTTGCCACATCCTCGGGTCCCTTGATGCCCAGAGTCTTGTCTATCTCATACTCCTGTAATCAACACAGTACATAAAGATATATATATATCATCAGGGTTACTGTTTGACCCAGCACTCAGGAACATTCCAGCTTTAAGACAGCAACATGCAAACTGTAACAAATGTGATATTTGGGTTTCAACTTTCCCATTAGACTACAGAATCTGTTTAGTTCATTGTGTCTAACGGGCAGCACGGCTGTATGATTCCACAGAGTTGAAAGAGAGTATCAGAAAGTTTGACAGAGCCCTATGGCCATGCTCAAGTGTTGAAGTGAGCACAGCTCACATACCCCCACTTCCCACATTGGGACATGGAAATGACTGATATTGATATATAATGTGATCAGCAGTTCCAAAGACTTTCTCCTCGACTCTAAAAAAACTTTATATGCATATTAGATGATAGTTTTGCCATGTACACCTTTATTTGCATATATGAAATGAAGAAATTAACTCTTTAGAATCAATGAGAACTATATTTGTACTCATCACATGAACAATATATCCTATGTAGATACAGAACACTTTGAATAATCACATTTTGCAAATAAATAGCACATGGCATATCTTTGGGTCACGACTAACTTGTGTACCATGTTTGGTGAATCTAGCATGTGTAGTTTGTGTCTGTGATATGCTGTGGCCAGGTAACTATCAAACACAATTTGCCATGTTTCCATGGAAACAACACAACAAATTCTGAAAAAAACAAAAAACAGTTAAAATACCAAAAGGCACATCAATGGGTAGTGATTGATATGTGTGTGAAGTTTGGTGAACCTAGCATGTAGACTTTGAGAGATATGCTCCGAACAATACCATCAAACACATTTGGCACTAAGGTGTGTTTCCATGGAAACTGCACAAAACCAAAATCTGAAAAACCTTCAATGGCACATCTGCTTGTAATGATTAACATGTGTGAAGTTCCGTGAACCTAGCATGTAAACTTTAAGATATATGCTCCGGAAAAAGTTTCAGGACGGAAGAAATGAATGCTATACCCCCGTTACTTCATAGTAGGAGTATGATAAAAAAAAAACATAAAAATTAAGCAACAAAAATTGTCAAAAATGTTTGAGTTTAATATTAATTTCAGTTCATTCTGTGAATTGCTTTTTCCTGCATTTTCTCAAATTTAATTCTAACTTAAGTAAAAAAATCAGACTTGAGTTTGTTTCAACAAATTGGGGCCCGATCTTGAACACCTACCACTGGCAGTCCGTGGCAATCCCAACCAAACCTCCTCTCTACATGGAAGCCGCTCTGATGCGCCCACCGAGTGGCAACATCCTTGATGGTTCCTGCCAGGATGTGGCCATAATGTGGCAGGCCTGTGGCAAATGGTGGCCCATCATAGAAGGAAAACCTGGAAGGTAAAACAGAAATTTGAAAAAACTCAGAAGAAAATAAACAAAAACAGAGAACTTATGCCACACTCAGCAATATTCCAGCTGTATGGCAGGTCTGGAATCACAGCCAGAACCAAATGATCCAGTGATCAACAGAATGAGCATTGATTTACACAACTGATGACATGGGTTAATATCAGTGAACATGTCCACCCAATCCTATTTGCCACTTCTTACCACAAGCATGAGTTACTAAAGATCAATATTCGAACCTGTACCTTCATGGGTCACCAGAACTAGATTGCTTGTTAGTGTATGAGTGAGTTTTAGTTTTATGCTGCTGCTTGCAATATTCCAGCAATATCATGGTGTGGGACACCAAAAATGGGATTCACACACTGTGTCCTTGTTGGGAATCGAACTTGAGTCTTCAGCATGGCAAGATAACACCCTAGCAATTAGACTAGCCCAAAGCCATTGTTTGTTAGTGACCTGATAAGTTTCGTGATAGAATAGGTCTTTATCAACCTATGGTGACTAACGGGAATGGGTGGTCAGGCTCACTGACTTGGTTGACTCAAGTCAACGATTTTAGTTATGCAGATCGATGCTCATGCTAGTGATCACTGGATTGTCTGGTCCGGACTGAATTAGTTACAGACCACCATCATATAGCTGGAATATTGCTGGGTGCAGCGTAACACTATACTCACTCACTGTTTGTTGGTTTGATGTTCAGTGTTGCATTAAGCAATATTCCAACTTTATGACAGAAGTCTCTAAATAATCTGTGGACAGCCACTCTGAGGGAACTCAAACTTACAAAATATATAAACATATTTTTAACCTTAACACATAGCAGTGACATGATCACAGGTCTTTTCAAGTTTCACCAACATCCGTGATCAAGCGCTTTCTACTGCATCCTGTCTGATGCAACACATAACAGCCTTTGGTGAGAACACACTCTACACCAGGTGTGCACTCAGACACAAGGTGCATTGTACTCAAACACACAACTCGGTTTGGTCACACACCAGCTACTTTCAACAAATGCTTGCAGTTGAGAATCAGTAACTCAAGGCGTGAACACGGGTCAGTGAACAGGGTCACGTTGAAGAGGACAATAATTATTACTTCCAAAACCAGTGTCAAGTTAAGTGTTGACATCTTATCAAAACTAAATAATTTTCTCTTGGATATGGTTGGGGTATGTAGTGAAATAATTCTAATAATTCTAAAATAAAAACATCGAACTTAAGTCTTGACTATTTGATACTGGGTGTGGTTGTGTGTAGTTAAGAGACAAGAGTCATTTTCTGGGAAAGCATTATGGCTTTGATGCAGCACTGCATTTTCTACATCAAAATGGTTCAAGTGATTGCACAACACAATACACAAATGCCATGGCAACGCATTTTCCAAAGTTTATAACTGCTTGCACCACAATGGTTTAAGTGAGTGTAATACACCATACCATTTGTTACTGACGTGAGCTGAGGAGTCATGCTACTGTCAGTAGTTCACTATGAACAGGAGTAATACTGAAGGGGATATTTTTAAACAAAAGAGTTTTTCAGTTAACAAACAAGACATTAGACATGCTTGCTATTCCCCAAACGATGAAGTCTGTTCAAAGGAATCTCATGTTCATTGTTTAGAACATTAAGCATGTGCAATAAAGATTTCTAGAATTCAATGTCTGCAAAGCAAGAACACCTACTCTTGAAGCAATTTTTTGGAAAGATTATTTCTAAGTTAGTAAGTGTTGCTTGGGCTAATGCCCATTTTGGATTACTGAGTGATTGAGTTGAGTTCTATGCCGCTGCTGATATGTAACAGCATTTATTTAATATCTACACAACCAGTCAGGCTGGTCAGATAAGATTTTAACAAGACCAGACTAGGTATTTCCTACACAAAGTCATATGGACCAGCCTTAGAGTCTAACTCTTGTTGCATGAATACTAATAAAAATAATACTTATTTAGACATCTGTTTATTTGATCAATAAGACCCTACATGTATTTAACTCATTTCTTGATTATAAATGTTACTATAGAACTGTAAATGTCTGGAGTAAGTGAGTGTTTAGTTTTACACCAGCTATATGGCGGCAGTCTGTAAGTAATCGAGTAATGATCAGACGATCCACTGATCAACTTCATGAGCATCAATCTATGCAACTGGAGACCGATGACATTTATCAATCAAGTCAGCGAGTTTGACTACCCAATCACGTTAGTTGCCTCTTAAGACATGGGTTACTGAAGAACAATTCTAACTCAAATCTTCACGGGTTGTAAACGTCTGGAGATCACCTTCATACCTGGGCCTTCCCTTCGACTGCTTCACTGACGTCTGGAAGGCATCTATGTCTTTCCAAAATTTGAGTATTTTCTCTTCCTCTGCAGGGAAGTTGATATGTTCTGGCACACTGGCCATTGTGGATCTCTGAAACAACAAAACGGATCTGGTAATCACTTGTTTCACAAAACATCTGCAAGATACATACCTGCCTAGAAAACAAATGTTTCTATTTTAAGAATCAACAACTTTGATAAGTATCCATACTGCTAAACATAAAATATGTTTTATAAGGGATCACATCTTACTCTGAGAAGTAAAGATCTCGTTATTCTGACCGATTAGTTTAGTCATTTCTGCTATTTGTCCTGGATGTTAGGTTAATGTAAGGCTCTGCTCACTGTGTAGATACTTTGCACATAAACTGTGTATGAAATTTCTAAACAGGAAGCCCATAGGGCTGATACCTGAAACATGTTCCTGGCCCTGTTGACATGTAACCAGCCCAAACATAGTTGAAAGTCATTTTCGGAATTCTGTGATACATATCATCAGTGAGTGCAATTTTATGCCACATTTAGCAATATACCAGCATAATCTGGGCAGGGAGCACCAGAGAAGGGTTTCACACACTGTACCCATGTGGGGAATTGAACCTGGATATTCGGCATGAAGAGTGAACGCTTTTACCACTAGGCTACCCTACCGCTCCATAAATACCATGACCATGCTGTATCATTTCAATCCAAACATTCATATACACATGCCACTTTGGGATTATTTACTTGCATACAGAGCACTAAGTAAACATACCATATTTCCTCTATTAAACACCTGGGCACATATCTCCTTTAGACACATTTGGACCCAAGTGCTCATTGCAAAGATAATAATTTTGAGAATTCCATGTAGTAAAACTACCTCGTATTTAATTGAGGCCCATGTTTACTCAAGAAAATATGGTACAGTCAAACATCATTATGTCAGACTTCTAATTGTCTCAAAGAAAAGTTTGGTGTATGTATATTCCTTCATTAGTCCTCATTTTGCCATTGCTCAATCTAACAGTATTTGAAGTATTTAAAACACTGGGCAAATCTTAAGGATATGTATGTAGTTGAACGTAATGGGAGATGAACATAGTAGACTATGATAGACACATATCTGACAGGGGATTGGGAAAGGCAGGGGCCATGGGCCATTTGGCACATTTTAATGAAAAATGGCCCATTAAAATTTTGAAGCGCTGGGGGGAAAACTGGTTTCAACAGCTGTGCTGCGCTGCGTCCATAATGCATGCGCAGTGAATAGGTTTGTGGAGCTTGAAACAGTATGCATGCCCAGCGTCTGAGGTCGTGAGCAGTGTCTAATCTTGGTTGTGTACACAAATAATCTACTCGTTACGTAAAACAACTTGTTGATTGTAGTAAGCAGTTGCTGTCACAGAGAAAGCTGTGTCTGGTTTATTTACACCTATATGTCTGTCTGCCTGTCTGCTAAAGACGACATGCAATACACAGCTTCAATCATTGACCACGTGCAATTTGAACTTAACACCTGTCAGACTATACGACGTAAAGAAAATAAGTTGATTTATGACTCGTGCACCCGAGTCCCGTGTCTGCAACATTATGTAATTAGGCATGTGTGATACACACAACATGTTTTTATGTCTGGGTTGCAAACATACTACATTCATTTTTTTCGGACGACTGGATCTGACGGAAACTGGTGCAAACTCTTATCAGTTTCAAGTCCTGCTTTGTACTTGGACGAATGACAGATTCCAGTCACGCAGTAGTTTACTATCTCTACTGACATGATTTTTTATTGGATCGAGCACAAATTCACAGAACATGTATTTTCCAAACCCAACATCTCTATATACATTCTTCATGGATAACGACTTCTTTTCGTGTATATGATTTTGTTTGACAACAGTATATGAATCCATACTGAAACGACGCATCAAGTACACAAAAAGAAGTTGTTATCCATAAAGAATCTTACTTTCTTGTCACTCGCAATGCTTCTAAAATGCCCATCAAACAGATCATCTTTCTGTACACACAATGAACCCTCAGAATATCAGCAAATAAAACAGCCAATCGGAAGCTGTCGTCACACTTTAGTGCATATCCACCCGCTATGACTGGGTTCGGTCTCCCGAGTGCTTTGTTTCGGGGGAAGTAAGCCCAAGTACAAAATATTGCACTTTTGAATCGCGATTGTACGCTTATAATTGTGTTTATTTGTTTTTTTAAAAGCAGCAATGCATATTATATGTCACGAATAAGTGATAAAAGTGTTTTAATTATGTTTGATTTTTTGGTTGCATGTGACCTTTAAGCATTAAACATTGTGTCCAAGCGTGAAGTTCAAGGCGAGGGAAGCTGCTCGATATGTCTTTTAAACTACATTAACGGATCACACAAAAACGATGGAAATAGTAAGCTGTAGAGTGCGTTTAAGAACTTTTATCAGTACAGTAATCGATTTTATTCTTCAGTTATTCAATCTGTGTAATTATTATATCCAAAAAATGAAGTTACATAATGATGTAAGAAGCAATGCTGTTTTAGTTAACTTGGTTGTTTTTTTATATCTTTGGGTATGCATTTACCAAAAAAAATCATCAAAAGTGCCATTTAAACCTACAAAGTTGAAAAAAACGTGATAAAGAAAATCTCACGAAATCAGAGTTCAAACGTTTCACTAATTTTCCACCAGTGGTGAGAGAAAAAGTGGTTTCAACAGCTATGCTGCACTGCCTCATAACACGCGCAGTAAATAGGTTCACTGAGCTTGAAACAGTATGAGGTCGTAAGCGCTAGTCTAATCTTGGTTGTATACACAAACAAGTAAATAATCTACTTGATACATAAAAAGTAACACGTTGATTGTGATAAACAGATTCTATCACAGAGAAAACTCAATGCCTGGTTTATTGACACCTTTATGTCTGCCTGTCTGTCTGCTAATGACAATATGCAAAGCACAACTACAATCATTGACTACATGCAATTTGAAATTCACATCTATCGGGCTAAGAAGCCATACACAAAGAGCCGGCTAAATGGCAGCAGAACCACTAACTAATGAAAAGGCTTTGCTACACTTGAGAGCACACCCACTGGCTCTGACTGGGATCAGTATCATGGCTGCTTCATTTTTGAGGGAGGTAAACCCAAGTACAAAATGTCACACTTTTGATTTGTGAATATACGCTTACAATTTTGAGCATTTGTCTTTTCTTAATCAGCAATGCATTTTATGTATTATGAATTAGTGATATCTTTTTCTTAATCGTTTTTGATTGTTTGGTTGCATGTGACCTCTAAAGAGGTGTAATCGGAGGTACAACATTTTTTGTTTGACCTCATCACTGTGCACACCTGGCTGTCCCTTTCACTGCACTCTTCCCTCATAACAAATAGTGAACTGTGCCAATATTTCAATGATAGTTTGTTTAACAACTTTGCTATTTTAAGGAAAAATATTCTCCAAAAACCTCACAGAATTGGTATGATGTTCTGATTATGATCAGCGTTTCACTGAGTATGTTATGCTTACCGGTTTTCAAGGTAGACTGCAATTAATTGGTCAGTATTTGAGCAAAACGGACTATAATACTGGGCTTAATTGTTTAATGATCATCACTGATTAATCAGTAGCCACCTTCTCTGCAAAACTTGAGACTTGATCAAGGTTTACTGATTAACTTTTAATTATACAGGACCAGGATAGATTAGGCTTTCAGCAACCCATGCCTGCCACAACAGGCGACTATGCCTTTCGTAAGAGGCAAATAATGGGATCAGGTGATCAGGTTTGTCACCTGGTTGACACCTGTTATGAGTTCCCAATAGTGTAGATCAATGTTCATGTTGTAACTACACAACAGTTGTTGATCACTTGATAGACTAGTCCAGACTTGATTATTTACAGACTGCTGCCATATAGCTGAAATATTGCTGAGTGTGTTGTAAACTCACCTCACCCTCTTTAATCATATGTCCAAACCACAATCTACGTTACAATTAAACCTCTTAAGTATTGGAATGTCATTTGAGACTTTAGAAATGACATCCTCAGTCTCAGCCAAAAAAGCTCGATCGAGACTACGTCTGGCAAACTCTGTTGTTGTCGGATATCTGTGCACTCATTCACCATCTGATGGCAGGATTGAGTCCATCAGTATAATACTTGCATTATCCAAGTAGTGACGTACAGGCTTAACAGGTTGAGAACATGGCGATGCACTAGCGACAGATCACAACTCACCTTCAAGACAGCTTGCCAATCTATCGTTCAATGTTCGGGCGAGACTTTATGTAGGTCTATAGCACATTCAGTCTGAGGCAAGTTTGTGCAACAATGACTGACAATAGATTACAGTATATATTGTGTTGATGTTGCATCAGCACAGACCGGCCGACATGTGCGCCTGTGTTATTTCCGGTTCAAGGGATATGTTAAAATAAGAATTGGAATGTAAACGAAAATGGCTATTTTGTTAGCATGATCAAACAGGTTATTACACACCCTTTCCTAAAATACCTTCATATCAATATATCAGAACACGTGTCATCACCAGACTCCGAATCATCCTTACATTTCTAATCATATTGATTTTTACGCACTTGTCAATTCATGTTTTGTAATTTTTGTAGAATTAGAAGCGGGAACTTCCTGTTGACACGCAGAGGAACGAAAACAAACTTCTTATGCCGCAAACACTCCAGTTTCTGAGCAGTTAATTACCTCTCAGAGATAATGACGAATGGTATATATGTGCAGCTTAATATTTCGGTTATTCATACGTTTCTGGAAAAGTAAGGTTACTTATCGACATGAAGTGTATGAGATATGTTGGAACCAGTCAATGTGTTCTTGATCAAGTTGATGAACTTGCAGTTTATTTAGTGGGACATTCTCGTGCACACGATTTTTAAAATTTTGGTACTATTTTGGGTTGAGTCTCGTCTGGTAAACATGCGCATGCTCCTAAGATTGAAACCTAAACACCTTGACACAAAGTAACAATCCAGCTTATTCAGCCCCCACAGCATTCACAAAATGGAAGTCGACACTTGGTAGTATAGACTACATGCTTTGTGTACTCATTGGACAAGTGTAAGTTGGCACGCCTCCCACAGCCGAAAGCTATGAATGTACCATGCCATTTAGAAAGTGGTCAACTTTAACATGATATGTTTATGTACAATTTCTTAGTAAAGCACTGACACAGAGAAGGACAGGCTGTCATCACCGTGGCTTCCACAAACTAGAAGTCTGACAACTGGTAGTCTAGATTATGTACCACCAAGACATCCATTAATTGGCACAGTTCACACAACTGACACCTATGATTATACAAGTACAATACATGTTACATTGAACCTCTTTCTCAATGGCATATATTGCATCATTGCATACAAGTTGTCAGTGAAATTTTTGCTATATTGTACATTGCAGTGTATTCCTTTGATGGATTGGTCTTTGGCCTCTTAGTCGTATGTACGTGTGCATACATGCGACGGGTTCCTCGACTCAAGCAGTGGTTCCTGTCTGAGAAAAAAGGGTTTCTAGGAGTATTTTATAAAGGTGGGTATAATAAAAAAGATCCACAAGTTTGACATTTTTTAAGGGGTGATATTGAACATTTGATAATTCAAATGTTTTAAGTGTATCAGAATTCATATAGATTCAGGCAGGGTGTAGGGCAGGGGTGCAATCCAAGTATTTCAAGTGCCAATTATCCAGTGGATGTATTACTGATATTCCACCATCAAGGAATTTTGTCATTCTGGAAATTTTCCTTGTCTAAAATTTGTCTTTTGAAGTTACTATGATTTAGGAAATAACTGATTGGAAGGAGCTGTTTAATGTACACTAAGATGCTTCAAGGAGAAACCAAAAAAATTGGGCCCTTTTTATACACAGGGGGCATTGGCTGGTATTTGCCTAATATTCTTATACATAATTCTCACATCAATTACCTGTGTCATATCTTGCCCACTTCTGATACATTAGAGTGTTCATTTACTCAAGTTGCCAAAATAGATTCTAAGGCCTAACTTCACACTATACCATTGTTTGGTCTTGCATCTGTTGGGTTGTATTCCATTAGCAAATCAAAATGAAAATTGAATGGACAATGATCCATTGCCCAGGGTGCTATTGTAGTGCTTTCAGAATGCTATAGGAAGTAGGTTGCCCTGACTCTAATATGGAAGTTATTATGATTTATTCCTATTATGGTCTGTGAAGATCTGGGTGAGAACTGATCTTCGGTAGCCCATGCTTGTCGTATGAGGCGAATAACAGGATTGGGTGGTCACTGGTCAGGCTCGCTGACTTGGTTGACATTACTATATCCCACTTGCATAGACTGATGCTCATGCTGTTGATCACAGGATTGCCTGGTTCAGACTCAGTTATTTACAGACTGCTGCCATAGGGATGGAATATTGCTGAGAGTGGCATAAAACTAAACTCACTATTTATAATAGTATGGGTATTATTATGATTTTGAAAAGGGATGGGAACCTGCAACCATGAATAGCTGCATCTGTTACTGCTTCTTCCTTTCAGCATCTGTTATTGGCACCCGACTTCATACACCAGTGTCAGTCATCTGTATCCTCATGGCATTCTATGTTCTTCTACTCAAGTAACCACGGTAACTCACCTCTCATTACGTCTCCGCCCAGAGTTGTCTGCTCTTGCATACTCATCCATCATGACTTTGTATCACAGTGAATGTGAAAGAAGATGTGGACTTTACATGGAGAACAGCTGACTGGTTGATAGCTCAACTATGCAGAAACTGTGTAATAATGTGAAGAACACGACTATCTGTGATCAATGTATGCTTACATGTTTGTTTCCAGAAGTCTGGTGACATTAAATATGCTGGTGTGGTAAGCCTCTAAAGCTCCAGATCAGCTAATTATCTGCACAGAATGTACACAACAAATTAAGGCTGGCTAAAATTATTGATAGGCTAAAATATTTTTTCTGTGAAAAAGCAAAGTTTTATGTACTCATCTATATTTATGATCCACTTCTAAATTTGGTTCAAGATGTTTTTTTGTTTGGAATATAAGTCTGAATATGTCACCACTCACTAGTGATATGAATATGCTGGTTTCTTTCAGATTTTTTTTAAAGTTGCTCCCCAATATTTATTGATAATCAACTGATATTCAGCCGATTTTTTAACTCTGTTGTCTATATGTCGATAGCCGGCCCTACAACACACCATGCCTACCCACTTAATTTAAGTCCGCATTCATAAAAAATATGCCTGAACAAAATTACTATACGATACTCTGTGAGTAATTACCTACTGTGTATTTATATCCTTCATTATGTGTCTGTAGTGATGAAAAGCAGGCATCACTACATTTGTCTTTTGGTTCTGGGAGCTTTTACTTTGACAATACCCTTGCAGATCGAGATTAGAATTGGTCGTCCCATGCTTGTTGCAAGAAGTGACTAACTGACTGTTACTTGGATGTATCTCCAGTCTAAGTTAACTTAGCCCCAGTGTTATTCGTTACACTCCCCTATACTGGGTCTAACAAACCCTAGCAGGAGGTCAAGTCAGGTAACCTTTGAGATTGACCAATCAGAACACAGCTTACCAAAATGCGAATGTGGACATACGCACATACGTTTTAGACTTTTACTCACGCGAAGGTTTGTACGCAAACGTTTCCAAATGCTATTATCCCTACGATCACCTTCAGATCAGGTACATGGAGCACGCCACAAGAGTGAGTAAACAGTCGCTGAAAATAGCATTTTTGGCAATACTAAAGGATGTCAGCTAGCTGAAATATTTGCTAATGGTAACCATGTCAGCAGAAACCAAAAACTGTATATACTTCTGGTCAAATATCAGTATTTTATTTATTCTATATATTTTATGCAGATTTTCATTTGTTGGAAGATCTGTGTCAGTGATCGGTGTATTTTGTAAGTCACACGAAATTTTAAACAGTATCTGTTGTCATAATGGTTAAATCAGTTTAGCGATCATGCTTTTGATTGGACAGTCATAGGTCGCTCAAAGGTTACCTGACGCGACCTCCTACCAGGGTTTGTTAGATCCAGTGCAGGAGTGTAAGGAATAACACTGGGGCTAAATTTACTATACTGATGTATATCTGTAGTAAAATTATGGTATGAAGCAAGCACATGAACTGATGCAGAGTTGAAATCAGCTGAAACAGATTTGGGGCAGAATTTATTTTTTAAACTTTGTACTGTTTGGCTATATATACGGGACACGGGAGTGAAAATTCACTCTAGTACTTTAGTGAGACACTTATACATATTGAGGTAGATCTGGTGTACATGTGTAGATATCTTTGCTGACACTTGAAAGATATCTAGCAATAGAACATTGGGCAAAGTCATTATTGCTTCTGATTTTGAGAGCATACATCACACTACAAGGTGGAATAGTTTGACTCTGTAATCAAAAGACCGAAATAGGGATTGAATGTCTTTCATGCTTGTTATATCTCTGTTTAAGTGGATATGTTTCTGTTCTGAATGTTTAAGAGATAGAAGCAACTGTGAACTAGTATACTTAACTTAAGGGTATACATGTATTGGAAAATCTAACTCAGTGTTAATGTTTTAACATTATTAACAATTGTCGTGTTAACAATTGTCGTGAAAAGACACTGTCAGAATGTATGAGAGAGTTACATAAAATTTCAACACAAGTTGCCTGAAAAAGCCTGAAATTTTGTTGAATTTAGATTATCATAAGACTCCTTGCTTCTCAAACTCATTTTAACAAATATTTCAAATATTTTAAAATAAGTATTGAAGACACATCTGATTCTTTAGTCTTTGTTATCAATGAAACGCAAGTACTGTAACAAAACACTGGAAAATATTTAATTCCATTTTTCAAGTGTAATCTCAGATTAATTTCATAGTTTCTAAAGAGTTCAATGAAAATACATCAATATATACATGGTATATAAATATTTATGTTGTTTGTAGATCACACATATGGGGCTGGTGTTTTGTCCTACCTGTACATAAAGGGTCACACCTGTACATACAGCTCATGGCGTTTTGTGACATTACTCTGTAAACATATTACCAGTGTGACTCTCTTAAAGGAGGGTTCTCTTGGTGAATATTGCAGCCAGCAGTTTTTCATAGCTTGCAGTAGTCTGCTTTAGCATAGACTGAGGGAATCTATATTTGTAATGTGCTTCTTGTCTCCAGTCTCAACCAGCAAAACTGCAGGGAGAAATAAATACAAATAAAAATTGTTTTTCACAATTTTTGTCATTACATTTATGAAGGTGTAGGATTTAAATGACTTGGTTTTTGTAAATGAATTTGAGATGTGAAGGCAGTCACTTTGTTTTTGACTGGAAATATTTACTTTTTAAGTAGATGAAGAAAAATCAAGTACCTGATTTTGTTCATAAGAGAAAGAGTATTTTCTTTATCATATCAGGGTATAAAGTTCCACAGGTGCAGGAGAAAGTTAAGATATTTTTATTTGTTCATGTTAGAAGGAAAATTCAAGGCAGGTGCTAGATTGGAAACACAGGAAAAAATAAAGAGACTGCCTGACCATGTTGATTGATGAAAGTAGTGGAGGATTTGCATATTGGATGTTATTCACAGCTCATCGTTGTCATGGATACCTGTTAAATAATGCACTAAAGATGAAGCTGACCATTTGATGAATTCACTGAAACCTACTGACTCAGTCAGGTACAGGCTACTGTGTTTTTGATAACTTTGTTTATGGAATTTCCCCCTGAAGGCATTATCTGGAAATAAATAGTACACTTTCAGCTTTTAAGAGGAAAGGTAAATATGCTTTTTGGGAAATTTCAACCTGGCATGCGACTGATGTAAAGCACATGACAGAAAACCTGGGCTTTTTTAGCACTGAACTACACTTTAGAAATACTAAAGGATTTCACAGTATATGATGGGAAGATTTGATTATGTTGGACAAACTGATATAAATTATTCATGTCCCGTTTCTTCAGTTATCAGTGTCAAGTACAAATAAACCTTCAGGAAGAATCTTTGTATGTGTCCACTTAAATGACAAACATGCATGCTGATGTTTCATACTGTACAGCTATACAAGAATTGTACATTCATCATGTATATTGATGGGGAATTGTGTACCAATAAAAACTGTTTTTAAAGTGGATGACTCTGAGCTTTCATTTATGTCATTTGTCAAACGTTTGAGGAGAGGTAAACTCATTTCATGAGGCACAGGTAGCCGAGTCCTTATCTTGAATGCAGGTTCTGAAAATAAACAATAAAGGATGTGTCGTCATATTGTTGTAGATATTTTATACTCTCTATTATTTCTAAGTGGTGGCATCTACACAAAAAAGCGTGAACACTTAGAATATTGATGTTGTGTGTGTACTTTCATTAAAACCTCGGATGGTCAAATCAAACTGGTTAAAAAACCAGTCATATTTGAAAGCTGACTGGCTCAGTCTCTTATTTGGGCATCTCTAATATAGATGTTTCATCAATATTCACTCAGTGTTTGCGTGATGCAACCTTTTATTGACTCTAGTTTTTATCAAGATTTTCTTTATTCAAGCGTTGCACCAAACGTTCGCATAAATGAAGATACTGGCATTACAAAAATATACCAAATTATCTTGATGAAATAAATAATAAATAATATTTGAGATATTCCTTTTGACATTGTGTTCTGAACATTTACAGCTAAACACTGTTTTGTTTAAGAATGGACACTTTTCAAGTTGGCAGCCATGAACACTATTGATGTTAAACTGTGAGATTTAGCAAAGACATACATTTCTTAAGTACTTAGACAATATTAAAAATCTGTTCATAAAACAGTGACAAACACAAAATAAACCATATTTAGCTGATGTATAAATAGAAATATTACAAAGTGTACACAACAAAGGTTTATCTTCAGTAGTTACAAAGAAATGTGCCAAGGCCCACATGCACAAACAGAAGTTAAGTTTAAGAATAGATTTCCTTGCAATTCAGTACATACTGTAGTTGGTACCAGGTTGATATTCTCCTTATACTTTCAGTGATCGTGTTAACAAGCCCAAGATTTTGTTTCCATAATTTTTGAGATTTGAATAAATTATATTATTTCAGTCTGAAATGAAGAACAAATTTCAATCAATATTTTGAATTAAAGGACATTTTCAGTATTTTGATTCTTTAGACTAAACATACAAGAAAGTGTAATTAAGTTTTTTCAATGCTTTGACACATCTTAATGCTTTGGCTTAGACTGTATGTAATATTGTAAATGCTGTGGTGTCTGAAAATATTTCTACTTTCATACCTTTGTGCATATGAACCTTGATCCAGATGGAAATATATGTAATAAACATACAGACATTTCATTGAATTATACAAATTATTTGTTAATAAACAAACATTTTTTCCCATTCTACCAATGTTTATGACATTCAGTTTAATAAGTTTGATGAAAACAACATAGGTATTCATCAATAATTATTAGAAATTTAACCTCAAAAAATAGTTTGAAATGTAGCCTTTGAGCATAGACACCAATCCCTGGGCTACCATTCATATTTCACTCTATTTATTGACATATTTTGCAAACAGATACCTGTGATTTTCAGATTAAAAAGACAATACAATCATTTCCCTGAGATTTAGGGCAAAGACTTTGCAATAGATTGTAAAAAGATATTTATTTAAATATCAATTTTTTTCACCTTTTAATTTCACACAGGTCATCAAAGTTTGTCAACAAAATGTACATTAAAAATAGTCTAGCCCAATAACAAAAACATTTCATCATCATCATCATCATCATCATCATCATCATCATCATCGTCGTCGTCGTGTGTTGCTCCAGCAAAACCCAAGAATACAGTTTATCTTATATCACCACAGATAAATCAATCCCACCAATAAGCCCATGTCCTAAATTGACCTAATGCTAGAATATATTTTTCTTGGTAAATTCATAGTTTTAGATATTATCTTTTACCGATCACTGTGTCAGAATGCATCCTGTTATATTATTAGGTATGTCTTACCTAAATCACCTGTACATCTCCAAGAAACATACACAGCTCATTTGCTCAATATACAAGAAAAATACAATCCTGTGCTTATAACACTGTACCTAGCAAATAGAAATTAGAACTTAAAAGGTAAATAATCTTGATTAGTTATGTTTATCTGCAAATTTAACGTTTTCACTAACAAAGTCGTTTTTTCTTGTTCGTTCACACAAAACAATACGATCTCGTATTGTTACCACCAGAAAAAAAACATTTGCCATAAGTGTTACCAGTAGATAAGCCGACCTCCTTCCAATGATTCCAGACTGTTTTTTTTTTCTTCAAAATTTACAGGCTTTGTCATCTACAGTAATATAATGTAGTCACTGTCAGAATTAGTGGAGCACAGTATTGTCGGACAAATGTGACCCAAGAATGCAAAGCACAACACAGCAGTAATTCTTGCATCATTTCATTTCTGACATCCATTTAACACAGTGATTCAATATCAGGAGCTGAGCTCATTTCTGAGTTGTGGATTTAAGTCTACAAATGACATTCTGAAGGGATACATATAAGGGAGAGAATTTATTGAAGTCCGCTTCTTTAACACAACTCTTCAGAGGAGTTCCTTACTTATATGTTGACATGTACAATTTTTCTTCCTTGACTGATGGAGCTATGAAACATAGTGAGTACAAAACAAAAAATTGAAGATGATGAGAAAAACTTTCAGCACTCAGTTAAAATTAACATAAAATTAACAACACATTTATGAATCGATAAAAATACTCTGAAGTACTTCACATACACTAGCTTGTCTTTGTCAACAATTAGTCTTCTAATCACGTAAGTGAAGTCAGATTTATTCAAATGTATAACCAGAGAACATTCATTTTATATAAAAGACAAAATTATGATACACATCTATAACTATCTCAAAGGACCAACGAAAATCTTAAAATTGCATGTTGTAAAAGATGATTAATGGTGAGTGAGTTAAGATTTGAAGTCACATTGGCAGTATGTCAGCCATGTCGTAAAAGGTGATTAACTATCATTCAGGCTCTCTGAATCGGTTGAAACATGTCATAACATTCTCAATCTATACCCATGACATTGATCACTGGATTGTCTGTCCCTGACTTGATTATTTACAGACCGCTCCATATTAGCTACAGTATTTAAATTCAACACTAACGAAAAAAAAAACCAAAGTACAATCTTAAACCGTATCCATTATACACACTAAGAGACATCCAGTGCATTTACCTTGCATATAAAACGTACATGCTTAAATGTTAACAGGACACCAGACATAAGAAATGATAACTGATTTCAGGAAAGATAAATTATACAACTCACCACTAAAAAAATGACAAGGACACTGAAGCAGCTGAGGAATACAAATATCTCGACACTATTTTAGACTCAAAATTATCATGGAATTCTAACACAAAAAATGCAAGCAACATCAATGGAGATTAAAACACAAGTTAGACCAAACTACTATGTGTTTTGTTATAGAAGTTTTATCCAGTCTGTTCCAACTTTTAACTTTCTATGCTGGTATGGGAACCTGTCTGTTCAAAACAAAAACAAATTGCTCAAAATTCTTAATACTCCATCAAAAATAATTGGTCTACCTTTGAAAAATGTTGGCTATTTTTATGAGCAGCAAATTATCAAAAAGACAAACAAAATTCTAACGGACCCGACTCATGCTCTAGTTTCGGAATATTCCATTCTCCCTTCAGGCCATAGACTGTGTGTGCCAACATTACAAACAAACTGGGCCCTCCGTTCTTTTATACCTTCAAGAATACATGAAATAAGTAGGAAAAGGGATTACATGAATTTACATGATTGCTGTTCTTTGATGCTGTTGTTGTGTATAGATGTTTTTATGTTTTTTTAATGTGACTGAGACCTGGAACTGTGCAATGAAAATGTCCACTATATGGACAACAAAGTCTCGTCTCATCTTAATCAAGCAGATGTAGTCATGGTATCTGTGTGCTTGAAATGCATCATATGTAAATAACGTAGTTACCCTTGGTCTAGCCACAAAAAGATTCAAAAGAAATGATGCAGCTTAAAGCATTATTTACTTACTTTACTCTGGTCTGTCCAGTGTGAAGCAGTTTGAATATGAGGTGAAAGTACTATCTGCAGACCTCTGCATCCGTGAATGGTCATGATTAATATAATTATGAATATGGTCATGGTATTGAACTAAGTGGAATTATCACGAACACTGTTGAATGATATACATGTATGCACATTATGGAGTCAAACAATATCTTTTCTCAAGAAACATTTCCCACTATGAAAACAGTACAGTACAGTACAGTACAGCGCAGAGCACTGCAATGACTGCCATACAGTATATCATATGATACATTAAAACAGAGACAGGTTTTGTAGATCACCCAAAGTTCATGGTATATTTGTATCATGAGAATGTAATTTCAACATGAGAGCATAAACATGAATTTCAAACATAATTAAAGAAATATTACAACACAACAAAACAACAACCCTATTTCATCATGATCAAGATATTCCACAGCAGGATAAAAATACATTTTTAAGAACTATATTTAATACCTAATTCTTCCCACAATACACATACTGTTTATCAGATTTCATAACCATACTGGATAGTGACCTGTTATTTCCACATACCAGCTATCGCCAACACTGGGCTGTAGAGCTTGAAAAGATAGCTTACAGTAAACGCATTATATATCACACAGGTTTTATTTTCACGCAAAATATTTTACCACGAATATTTATACTCCACTAATAAAACATTCATTCATTCACTCTACCCATGCTCGCCTCACTAAAAAAAAGCATGTTTACAGTAATTTGTACTTTCATAGTATTTCACATACTGACACATCACTAAAGCGATAGGCTACAAGAGTTAAAATCAACTACAGTCAAGTGTTGGTGATAACTGGTTGCTGGCTAGTACATACAAAATGGCTGATTAATGACAAATATTGACACTTTCAAAATGGCTGTCTGATCTCAAAATCTGATACAGACCATGCACACCCACAAAATAATGAACATCAAACATTTGTTAAAAAAAAGAAACATCAGGGCTCAATTTAAGGAAATGATACATACTTGCACTGGCTACAGCCAATTGCTCCGGACAACAACAGGTTGCACCTGTCACGCAATTTAAAATTTTATATACTGGACAAGATAAGTTAGGGATATTGGTAATTTTATGATTGATATTTCATCAGTGTGTCAATGGGTAAATAGGTCATTATTTACTCATTATAATTTTAAAATTTAGAAATATCCCTAACTATTTTTGTGCGGAATATAATGCTTCAGTTTGGGGTTGATAATTTACAACATCATTTTAACAGAAACAAGCTGGATTTGATAAGATAACTTTTACTGATTTCACAAAATTTCATCATGTGACAGCAACAGAATCTAGCACACTGTCCATGTAGTCACCAGTGTCATTGGTACAAGCCAGTTCTTTGAACAGCAAAATATCAAAATGAACTGAAAGTTCGTGTAAATAAGACGCTGCATTTTGTAGTTTCAGGCTGCAACGGTGCAAGTTTTAAAAGCTTAGATTGAGCCCAGTACAACATTTATTAAACAAGGAGAAAGTGTCATTTGATACCCTGCATTTCACTGTGTTAATCATATTCCTGACACTGGAATTACAAGAGCAGCCCTTTATCAGCTTAAGTGGAATTTCTGTTTGAGACAGTCTGTAGCACCAACTCCAGGACTAGAGTCCACACCATGTTTCCATGGCAACAATGGTTATCATCTGCATATAATCATGAAAATACAACAATCAGGAAACTAGTGAAGTCACTCAGGACAATTGTTTTCAACGTTATCACTGCTTGATTTAACTTCATCAGTTCTGATTTCTAAACTGTCCTGGCAACTTTCAACTTTATGACTGGTCACTATTTCATCTTGACCAATCTCCATTTTATCATGGCTGTTGTCCTCTATATTCTGTTTACCATGACTGCTTTCCTCTTTATTGTGTTCACCATGACTGTTATCTTTATCCTGTTTACCATCACTGCTGTCCTGTTTATCTTGTCTGACCTCTACCATGTCATGACTGCTTTCCACCTTTTTCTCACTGCTTTCCATTTTGTCAAGGTTGCCTTCAACTTCATCACTGCTGTTACCATGGATACGATCAGCACAGTCATCTTCAGGCTCTTCTGTCAAGTCAATGACATCACTGTTGTTACTGCCGTTGTCCATGCAACTAGTCGTACTGCTGACTAGGGGTCTATTTAAAGTCTTCACACACACAGTCATCAGTGATGGCTGGGGTGGCATCGGGTTTCCCAAAACGTCAAACCGATCACCATTAGCATCCGTCTCATACAGAATCTCAACCGCCTCGCTGTCTGAGTCACTCTCAGACTCTGAGTCTGTGTAATACAGACTTGGATGAAACAACCCTCCACATGACCCTTGACTAGGTGGCAAAGTCGCGTCACTGTCAGATTCGCAGTTTCGGGACAAGTCTGGTCGCATCTTCTTCCTTGGGCTGACATCGCTGTCAGAGCTTGCTAACCTCTTCTCAACCTTTGCCACTAGGTTGCTGAGATTTCTGGCATATTCTGCACTGTTTATAGACATGGGCATTCTGCGCTTGATGTTGAATTCAGACACAACACAATCCTTCCCTCCACTAAGAAAACCAGATTCCTTGTCACTTTCATCGTCACTGTCCAAAATAACTATTTCCTCAACTGAGTCCATTATTAAAGGTGGTCGTATAGGAAGCCTCATGCTAGATGTCCTGTCCACAGTGGCCTCCTTGTGCCTGCTGATGTCTGTTTGAGGCTTGTCTGTAAGTGAATTGTCAGCATGTAGCTTGTTTGTATGGGGTTTGTCTGTACAGGGTTTGTCTTTGTGACCAGGTGAGTCTGTAACAGAAGCTAAGTCTACCTCAAATCGCTGAGTCTCTGCAAAGTCCTCCTCATCATTGTCCTCTACGTCTGTCGCATGTCCCTCATCAAACAAATCAAAACTGTTCTGTTTCCCTAACTTTTTCTGACTCTGTCCATCCCTCCTCCTGGAAAAGACCATATCCCGATTTTTAGACTTCAATGCCTCACCTCCATTTACTTCTGAAACATCATTTCCCCTCTCTTGGGAGATACCATCCCCTGTTCTGCATATGTCTCTATCTTTATCAGAAGTTATCTCAGACTTTCGAAGAGGTATGCTTCCAGCTTCATCAAGGATCTCAGGTGAGACATCACAAGAGATCTCATCTTTCTTTTCTAGACCCTTGCTGTCCCCTTGCCCTGATTCAAATGCAGTTTCCTTGATTTCAAGATCCTCATCCTCATTCACCCTGATGGAAACAACCTTGTCCCATTTCCCATCATCACGAGATCCATGAGATGTGTCTCCATCTCCTTGGTGTGACGTGTCAACCTTGACATGTGAGAGTCCCTCAGCACTGGATCTTGGAGCAGTGTCATAGTTGTCGATCTCGTACACATCATCCTGTGACTGACTGGACTCAATCACGACAACATCATCATGGGCGCAGTAACTGACAGCGGAGACACGGTCCTCCTCATCACAGTCCTCGTCTCCACTCACATACAGACAGTAGGACTCCTCAGTGTTTTCTGGAGACAAAACAACAGACTATTATCTCACAAAACAAAAACAGCATAAAGAAATTATCCACAGCAGTTGAGGACCATTCATAATTTATCGCTAGAGGGTGGGGTGCGGACTGGATCATTCATTTTATACATGATATGCATACAAAATTATGAATGGTCCCTTAGCAACATTTCAGAGGCCTAACTTGCTTCAAATAAATTTGAATTGAGTTTGGCCATCATAGTGAATCAAATCATAGGGGAATTCATTGACAAGCAAAACATCAAGACAAGTCTGCTTCACACAGAGAAATCTTTCCTTTTCCTATTTGCTTCTGTATTGTAAGTATTATATAATAATAATTATTATATACAGTCCGTTTGATTTCATTTTAGACCAATGACCACTAACACAAAACCTAACAAAACTGCAATAAGATCAAATTTTCCACACGTGAAAACTGACCAACCAATTTGTGTCATAATTTTGGACACCCAATAAAAAAGTTTGTTTGACAAACGAGAATAACTTTGCTGTTACTTTTCACTACTTTTTACGAGGGAAGACCACTTGCTGGGAATACAGCAAGGTGTGTGAGTTGCATGTGTGAAACCGAAATTTTATTACACACACTTGTTGATGACCTGGCTGTTAATTAATTATCCAAAACTACCATCTTGAGGATAACACCACTCACCAGGGGTGGGGTCCTCAGCCTTGTCCCTTATGTCCTTGGTTCCAAACAGTTCCTGTGAGGAGAGAGGCACGGAGGGTTTCTCTTTCGCCATGTCCTGGGTGTTAGTGAGGTCCATCCCCTCATCATGGATGATGCTCCCCTCATACGAGCTGTCCACCACACTAGCCTCGCTGTCCTTGAGGGAGGATGAACTGGTCTGGGACGGGGTGGTATGGTTCTGGCGGGACGATGGCTTTATCTTGACTGGACTGTCAAATACCAGATTGTCGGAGTCACTCAGGGAGGAGTCTCTGGCTGTGAGGTGCAAAGACAGATCGCCATTACTTGGCAGTGTTGGATGCTGGGATTGTAGCAGGAGTAGGCTTCAACATGACTATGAGTCAATGAGTGAATATGGCTTTGACTACAACTAGCAACATTCCAGCAATTATATCACAGCAACATTCCAGAAAAATATCACAGAAATCTGCAAAAATAGTGCTAATAGTACTGGCAGTCGATGCAATTAACAGCATCATTACACAATGAGAATGACCCAGTTTTGTAAAGTGAATGTAGCTCTTTCATTACTTACAGACAACTATAATGTAGCTGGAATATTCACCATGCAAGAACTGAATAAACCAAGAATATTACCAGACAGATTTTTCTGTTCCAGAACCTTTCTCAGGCCTTCTGAACATTATCATAGCAATACCAAAAAAAACAGCATACAAAAATCTCACTCACTCACTCAGATATTCACTCACTCATCCCCTCCCTCCCTCCCTCCCTCTTTCTCATCCAGATCAACTCACTCACTACCCATATCAAAGCAGTGACATCAGAAAAATAAGCAAGGGTCTTACCATGGTAGACTTTCCGTCTGACTTTGAGCTTACCCAGCACACTATCAGGAGCTACCATGGGAGGAATGTGCTTCAAGTGCACCAACTTGAGGAAGCTGTTCAGTCTTGCCTGAACCTGAAACAAATCCAGATGCAAAGACATCACTATGTACATACTGATTACAATATCCACAGATATTAATTTGACTAACATTCTTTAAGCACAATTGTCATCTGTATTTTGCCTCGTTAAATGTTTCAACTGAAAAAAAAAAAAATGACCTTCACCTTGCTCATATCCTGTTCATTGGGCGGGATGACATTAGGGAAGACTCTCTGCGGCTTGAGGTACATGACGAGGTCACGCACCTCCACGTATGATGAATGGAAGGAGTAGCATACGCGGTGAAGACCTCTGGAACCCTTGGGGTACACGATGAGATCATCATTGCGATACTGATGGCGGTTAAGGGCAAAGAACATGGTGGAAGGACGGAGGACGAGGACGTTGATATCGCGGCCATGTTTCGGGATGTAGCCACAAGGTAGTTCAGACAGAGGAGACTTGCCAGGCTGGACACAGAAGAGAACCACAGTGCAATAAATACATTTTCACCTTGGAAGTATGGATGGTGTTCAATGTTTAACACTGTATTCCAGCGATAAAGCCACAATCTTGTCCAGACTTGATAATCCAGTGATGGACATCATGATCCTATGTCTACTGGGATCAAATGTTACTTATCTGAAGGGAAAAATCAGGATATAGAGTTGACTCACTCACCACAAAGGTACAGGAATGGATTCTGGCTGCAGGGTCTGATGTGAAGACCTGACGTAGATCACCGATCTGCTGATACACATCACACTTCTCCTGTGATGTATGTACCTGGAACCGTGAGTGAAACAAAGGACCATAAGGGTCAGTAACAGTCCCAAAAGTGCAGGCCCAATGGAAACACTGTAGGCCCAAACTTCATAGCTGCTTTTGCAATATCTATTGTGTTAGTTAAGTAACCCCACATCTTTACATCAGTGGGAGATGGGGTAGTCTGGCAGTTAAAGTGTCACACTAAAGATCTGGGTTTGATTCTCCACATGGGCACAATGCATGAAGCACATTTCTGGTGTTCCCTGCAGCAATATTGCAGGAATTTTGCTAAAAGCAACATGAAACTATCCTCACTCTTACAATGTCTTGGAGACCAATAGACAAGGTGTGCAAAAAAAGTATTTACAAGCTCTTTCGCAGTGCTATAAGAGCATCAAAAGCAAATACTGCAATACATACTGCAATGCATAGAATGCATATAAATTGCTCTCATAACTCATTTAACATTTATCTGGGAAAGACGCAAAACATTTTCTTTCATTCTTTGATGACCTCCAGTATATAGACAATATATTTTCATGAAAACCTTGAGGTGGTGTTCCAAAACATACCCCTCCTCTGCCCCAAACCCCTACAACTGTCTGTATATCAGGGACCCCCACCTTCTGTTGTGTGTTGGAACTGAGTTCCTGCAGGAAGTGTTCATGGCCGTACTTGGACTTGCAAGAGACTGATACAACATGGTCAGGTGACTGAGCCAGCCAACGTGACACTAAATCACTTGCTGCCTCCGCACAATCATTGCGGCTTGGGAAGTGGAAGGCGTCCTCAATGCAGAATGTTGTGTCTATGTACAGGCTCTTGATCTCCTTAACACTGAAACGAAAATAGTGTTAGTTCCAAAGAGGTCTATATCATGAATAAGTCTTGTAAGGATTCATTGAATTCCACACGATCCTTAATAAATTAATTTACCGGTATTACAGTCACAGACCACAGATCTCAAGAACAAACCATTTACAAAAGCTACTTGTCACACCCTACTTTCCTATGGAAAATTTTGGTCACATCATGAATGCACATATAATGTGATACATAAACATTCACAAAAATATGATACAAATCATGTAATAGGAAAGTTGTGTATTTACGATTCTGTCAAGCACTAAGAATGTGACAAAAATCATTGCTTGCAAATAAGTAACAATAACTCTAATTGTAATAAGTAGTTGTGGATTATTGGGAGAATACAATGAAAATGAAACCACAAAAATTAAACAGAGAGCATTTTCTAAGAAATAAACAACAGTCAGAGAGAGAGACACAAATGTTCAACAACATAAAAATAAAATAATATAAAAAGCAGGGATGTATTGGCTAGGACAAAGATTTTCAAGATAAAAGTAAGAAGTGAAAAGTATAGCACTAAAATGGTAAGAGGAATGAATCAATATCAAATACTTGAGTTAATGGAATTTTTTAGTTTCATGTGCTTTATGTCATATCAATTATACTGAAGCTAGTCAGCTGATATGTAAATCCTGTGCCCCATCTTACACTGATGCTGGGTTCTTCCCTCACCTGTCTCCTGACTTAAACGCCTGTAGATTCTGTGCATGGTTGGTCTCCCAGCGGAAATCTCCTGTATACAAGCACGTCCCTTCCTTTCCTTCAAACAGGAACCTGTGAACACACATCTGTCTTAGCTACTCACAAATATACACCCACAAAAACATAACTGAGATTATATCATTATTATTTTTTTATTCCAAACTGACCATCAATGTCCTTTCAGCTTATGAGTGAGCGAGTGAGTGAGTGAGTTTTACACTGGCTTTAGTAAATTCCAGCTATGTCATGGTGAGGACACCAGAAATGGGATTAGTGAGTGATTGAGTGAGTGAGTGAGTGAGTGAGTTTTACACTGCTTTTAGCAATATTCTAGCAATGTCATGGTGGGGACTCCAGATGAGTGAGTGAGTGAGTGAGTGAGAAGGTGAGTGAGTGAGTGAGAAGGTGAGTGAGTGAGTGAGTGAGTCTGGACAGTGAATAGCCCCTAGAGCTGTGACCAACACTGTTTCACACATCACCCTGTTAGCTGCTCACATATATAAACTCAAAAATATGGCAGGACCATGAGTCTATTATTATACTTCTTTCTTCTAAATGATCTCCAATGTGTATTCATCTTACATGAGTGAGCCAGGACAATGTCCAGCCCCCAGTGGGGTGACCAGCACTGTGGACACCTGAAATAAAAAAAAACAAAAATAAAACAATGACAGTTACTATGGTTAGTGATGCAGCAGGTGATGACAACTAGACCGATAAACAAAGTTTACTCTTTGAATTATGAAAATGAAGAAAGAAGCATGTTGAATTCTGCGTGACTGCTGCCATACAGCTGGAATATTGCTGACAGTAACCTAAAACTAAATTTACTCACTCACTCAAATTATGAAATAAGATTAAGATTATAAATATTTACTAGCATAAAATGAAGAAAGCTATAGTACAGCCTACTAGGGCTGCACTGAATACACTGTATGACGAATATGATAGGTATCTTGAGTGAGTGAGTGAGTTTAGTTTGACGCCACTTTTTAACAATATTCCAGCAATATCACGGTGGGGGACACCAGAAAATGGGCTTCACACATTGTATCCATGTGGGGAATCGAACCCGGGTCTTCCCCGCTTTAACAACTAGGCTACCCCACTGCCCTATACGTATCTTGAAAACTGGATACTGAATATGAATAAATAATCAATAATAATAAATAATAAACACAATATTGTCGTTAAGTGATTGATGGACAATATTATATGGAATACCAGTGTTGACAATATGTCACAGCAATAACAAGTGATCTCATAACATGGCTTGTAATAGTATCAGATAGTATTGGTCGACACTACTATGCGTGGCGCTGGCAAACTAATATGACTCCTGTTACTTCAAGGCTATATCTCATTTTGAAAAGGGACATAAAGGTTCAAAACATGCTCCCTTAAAAAAATTACAAATATTCATGAATATTCGGTTCTGGTGACCACAAAAAACAAATTGAATTCATGAAGGGCCAGGTTCGATTCACAGAATATGCGAGTACAGCCTCATATCACAGAAATAACCATACCTATTACAAAATGCCAAACAAGCAGAAAGTAAATACACAAGGTTAAGGAGTGAGTAAGGTCTGACACTACTTATTTGAAGTACCCAAACATCCAAGCCAACGAAGCATAGACCTATCAATTAATACAATTAACCTAAGATGTTAAATGTACACACAGTTACAACTCTGACAAGTCCTACCTTCTTGACATCCCCACCTTTGTCAGGAATGGTGACTGTAGTCGGAACACCAACATCCAAAACTTTCTGAAATTGGCAAAATTAGCGAGTACATCTCCATGCTGAAATTCTCATGAAGCAAGCTATCCAAAACAGACATGGAACACTTAAATAGTTTAGCCATGAGTACCATTGACACAACTGATACTCCCCCAAGGAAAACCCCTAATTCAAAATTAACATAGGGCCTTAGGCCCAAAGTTGACTGAAAACCCCTTGGACCTTCAGCTTTTGTTTTTGCAGGTTGTTTTGACCGACTGCCTTTTCATCCCCAATGAATAAGAGTATTATTCCTTATCACAATTAAGGGCCTACACATTCTGATCAGGACCCATAACCTTTTCTTTAGTTTTCAGGGTCAAAAAGGGCAAACATTGCTGACAAGTGAAGAGACTCACGATGAACTTGCGGAGGTGCATGTACTGAGGGTCTGACAGCAGCAAAGTTTGTGTGACTGCAGAGCAGTACAAGAAGATGTCCATCCTGAAACACAGTCACAGATACATGTCACAGACACCATGGTTACATGTCACTGTACCCAGAATATTCTAGGTAGTGGTCTGCAAATAAGTGAGCCTGGATCAGACAATCCTGTGAGCAGAGGAGTATCTAGTCAGGGTGAAAGATGCAGTGAGCACATTAAGACATGACTCACCTTGACTTTAACTTTTCATGAAATCTTGAAGAGTGCAAACCCACCATGTGATCTAAATGAAGACACAGAAACATGTCAGATGAATGAATCAGTACTTAATTACCAGATCTCCACACAAGAGGATATTTATTTTGTGGACCAAAGGGACTCAGCTAGCAATTTAAGTGCTACCACCAGAATTATACCATATTCACTGCACCAGTGAGATGTCAGACACTGAATGCAATCCAGTATCATCAGTGAGGCAAGGCTGCTCTGAGACCATTAGTCAAAGATGGACATCAGCTTCTCCAATTTGTTAACTTGAAGTTTCAAAGTTGGAACTTACTTCCTCTTCAGGTGAGTGAGTTTGAGGTTAATTTTACGCTGCACTCAGCAATATTCCAGCCATATGGCGGTGATCTGTAAATAATCGAGTCTGAACCAGACAATCCAGTGACCAACAACATGAGCATTGATCTGCGCAACTGGGAACCAATGACATGTCAACCAAGTCAGTGAGTCTGACCACCTGATCCCATTAGTCGCCTCTTACAAAAAGCATAGTCGCCTTTTATGGCAAGCATGGGTTGCTGAAGGCCTTCACGGGTCTTCTTCAGGGGATACATACAGGATACAGGATTTTGATATATAGAGTATCTCACCCAAGTGTCTACTAATATCAATTATATCAACACAAGTTGATAAAGTTACAAATATCAGAGGCTTGCCAAGGATATATTTCATTGTATCGAGTGGTGATATATATGATATCATTAGACACAAGGGCGAGATTCTATTTATCATAAAAAAATACTCTTCCATAGTTTTCAATGAAAAATGTACATTTCTGAACACTGTACAACCATAGGTTTCAGTGCAGCAATGTCACAGCATTGTGATGTCATCAAGTTCATGACATCATAGCATAGTACAAAATCTACTGTCAAAAAGATATCTCCTGGGAGATATCGTATGATCTCACACAAGCAATTTCTCCTGTGGAACACAGTTGGGTCAATAAACACATATACTCTTTGAGCAATGTAAGAAAATACATATCCACTGTGTCCATCAAAAGTAGAGTTACAAGACCACACATCAAACCATCCTTAACCATATGCAAACTCACCTTTATGACAGTGGGAGAGAAAGAAGACAGTGGAGGACAGGTTACGGCCATCAAAGCGGTCCAGAGACACACTGGTGTACTCCCGCATTAGACCTTGGAAGCAGCTCATCGTGAATGCTCAGCCTCTCTTTCCTTCTGTGGCAACTGGAAACAGTATCAAGCTATTACTCCTGGAAAATACTTTTATTACCTACAAGGGTGAACATATCAGGGTTTATATTTTTCATACAATGACCCTAGGGCAAAATATCGCTTTGTCATGGTAACGTGACGTCATGAACAATGCCATGATGTCAGGGTTCCTCTGTGACGTTAAGTTCTACATGCAGCAACGACAGGAATTGAGCCCATGTTTGAATGTAGATTTGGGTTTATTTTCATTAATTTAACAACTTTGGTAATAAACACAATGTTATATTTGTGCCTATGACATGCTACATTTATGACATTCATGCCTAAATGTCAGTATATCCCTCACTATCGCTCGCGAAATACCGACATTTAGGCACACGTCGTAAACATAGTATGACACGGGCACGAATATAATATCCTCTATTTATGATACACTAAGTAAAAGATGATGGACTTCATGAACAATATTACTGATTATGATGAATTCTTACATACTGACACCATAGCCATCACAATATATTTTTTCCAGTTTAACAGTGTACAACCATTTGCTGTGGATAACTTAATCTTTCAACCAATCCTTGAGAAATTGTTTCATAAAATTGTATTCATTCTTTCAAAGGTATTCAAAAACAAACGTTCTGTTCTGTTTGTTCCATGTTCATCACTTTCAATTTGTCTAATACTGCAACCATATCACTGGTGCTTCTCTTTAACACATCCTGTGATACAAGGCTTCAAAGATGTATCTCCAATGATGGAAACACATGTGAACATGGTAAACAGAGGTCTGACAAACTGAACATGCTATTACTACTAACTGTAGTACATGTATGTTGCAGGAGGAATGTTGATATGTGCTTGCATTTTGAAAGTCACACTCAGTACCATTCCAGAATTGTGATAACAGCTTGTAAATAATGAAGCCTAATACAGACAAACATTCATTCATATTGAGAACAGTGTCCAAGACAACTAGGAGTTAAAATGACACAAACACAAGTCACAAAGCCTGATCAGCCAAAACAGTGTCCAATACAACTTGGACAATGACACAAAGCCACAGAGCATGACCTGACAGAACAGTGTCCAATACAACCAGGAGATAATGACACAAACACAAGTCACAAAGCCTGACCAGTCTAGGACAGGCTATGGAGATGACAAACCACCTTTCTCATCACAGGTAACCTGAATTTGAAATGAAATTCATAGGCTCCTGGAATCCCCAAGGGCAGAAACTCTGCACCAACTTTGACAAGTTGGCAATCAACGTCTACCCTTTCCTCTCTCTAGATCTACTCTGGGTATTTTATTAGTGACAAAGCAAAGTCTTTGTGCTATCCTCAATGCTTTTACAGTGCTTATCATGGGCTCAGGCTGCACTTACCAAGAAGATGAAGAGTTTTCAGTGATGATGGAGTCTTAACCACTGTTTGATGTTGCATCAGACATTCTGAAGTATTTTACTGTGAAAAAAACCCCAAAAACATCATTAACATCATAAATAACAATACAACAAAAAGGGATAAACATTTGCGTTGGAACAGATGTTGTCATGGCAAGTCAACATTTATTGTTCCCACTTGGCAACTTCAAAATATGCATGTTTTCTTATGGTAACCCATGTAAGATACCATCATTGTAAACATGTCTGAAACTTGTGAATGTTTATTGCAAATCTCAGAGCATTTCTTTTATTTTGGTTTCAAAATGAGAAAATTACAATGTGAACAGTTGTGCATGTCTTTCCATGCTATGACGTCTGCCCAGAGCATCCCTGTGAGTGAAATGCTGTTGATTCTGCAAGAAAACCATTGTGTGTTTAATCCTTGTCTCTGTGGCTAAATGTTATATACCCCTTCAGAATTTCATATTTAGTAGCGGTGATGGTAATTATTATAGACTCATGTACAATGTGAATGACATCCCTTAACGTTTTGTACAAACTTGCTCACAGAGAGAAAGAGATGGGGCAGAGAGAGAGAGAGAAACAGCAGTTATTAAAGGACCCTAGGGCTCCAGATAAAGGCTGTTTGGTGAATGTACGGATAAAACACATGCACTGTAGGAAATAATTTACAAAACGTAGCTGATACATACCACAGCAATGGTGGTGTACAGTCTCAGAATCATTTACTGATGTATTCATCTGAAAAAGTATTGTTTTCTTGTTTATTGACCTGTTTACACACAAGTAGCATACTAGCAACGCAGTGGTGTATGTGAAATGGAACACAAGATTACTGATACTCCATTAAATTTCATTCAGTACTCTCAATGTACTCTTGAGTTACCCCTGTACTTCTAAATTGAAAAAATAAGAAGTACATACTCCTGATGTTGAAGAATTATCTGAAGTCCTGGGTGCCTAATACCAATGTACCAGTGGGCATACCATAAGCAGATATTCTGGTAAATTTCATTCAGTCAAATAAGATTTGTTCACAAAAGCATAAATGTTAAACCTGTCATTTCCTGAAAATAATGACAAGTGATCATGGTAATGAGTAGACTCATACTAATACTGGCTCAGCACAGTGCAAAAAAACCCATAATGCTATTTGTTGACTGAGCCGCTATAACAAAGGAGCAACTCTCCATATTATTATAGCATCATTCTTTCAGTCTGTAATGACAATCTATTCAACAAATTATCATAGGAGATTTACAGTCCATAATTTTGCACAAATCCACATTGTATAAGGTCAGCGATGACACATCTTATTCCACACTATCTTTTTCACATTGTTAAATATACTTGATGGTGGAAAATCTGATCATTAATGTTCCCAATGTTTTGACCAGCCTGAAACGTTCTATCAGTCAGTGACAGCTGCAGCTAGTACCATCCACAAGTTCAACAGTTATCAGAACGATACATGGTAGATCTTGGCGGAGAAGCACATGCGAACACGCTGGCTTTGTCAATGAACAACTGATATAGATTCTACTTCCAGACACTGAGACAGTACTACTTAGTATATGGGTGATACACCCAGTGTTGTTTAACCTACACTAAAACATGGAATGATTTGCCTTTGGCCTACAAATAGTTGACATGTCATGCACAGGATGACTCTGCTCAAGTGATCAGCTGCTGACATCAAGAATGGCAAAACAAAATTCACCTATTTACCAGAGAATACTCCAAACCGTTCTGCTATTGCGAGCAGTCTGTTTACTAATTAGGAGCTCGCGTATAACGTTATGAAATAGAGGATTGTAATGCGGAAGCGGATTGTTCTACGTTATCAACTTTTATTGAGATGTAGCAAACATTGCATCTATATAAAGTAATAATGAATGTATCTCAGTACCCACATAAGAAAAATACATATCTCCATAGTATATATTTAAGACGTAATTCGTTTTAAATTTCACCTCTGTAGACTCCGAACAGCGATTTCGGTAGCACGCGCTGTGTAAGAGCTTTTGTAATTTCACCTTGAAATGCGCTGCAAGTTTATTGTCATTATTCTTTCATGTAAAGTTTGGCATGAAATGCATGTGGACCCGGGGTTTTTTTTTCTCTCTTGTAAATAACTCTTCATTCATTGATCCAGTCGATCTCAAACTTTGCAAATGGATGTTTTGTCAAACAACCTAATCACATTGTAAATCAGCGATTTTATGCATATATGAATCTGTCTATGTAACTGTTCACAAAAAAACCCAAATAAAACCAGGAGAACGCAGACTACTTGCAGAGGGGGGGAGCCAATGACCTGTAACAGCGATTTTTTTTCCGGGCAACTGTACTTATGAGGTCTCCCAGATAAGTTCGACTGGGCTGAGATTTCAGTGGTACGGTGGTAATCTCAAGACCTTATGGCCGTGTTGGCATGTTGTCAATGATAAATGTGGGTGGAGGTTTGTTAGTTTACATCGAAGAGTACAACTGTGGTTTAGTGGCCTTCATTGAAAACTGTATATTGTTATTTGTTAGCCACTGCTGCATATCTGAGTTCTTTGTTTTGGCAGTTGGGCACATATTGTTTGGATCTCGAACACTGTGATATGGAGCATTGTCCTACGGTGGGAACCAGCATGAAGAACGATTAAGCGTTCACCTTTGCCTAAGTCTAAGTAAACTTATCCTCAGTACTTTTCGTTACACTCCACTACCGAGTCTCAGTGGTGGAGTGTAACGAAATACGCTGAGACTAAGTTTACTTAGACTTGCCTTTGCCTGTTGGTATTTTCCTACCATCACTGGGATCAGTGGGTAGCCACTGTCTGGCAGCAGTGTGGTTTGCATTGACCCAGGTGAATGACAGCTCTGATGATCCTGATGTCAAAAGAATCTAACTTTGGATACCTACGAGCTCTTTGTACAAGATTTTGTTTATTGGTTGTTGGTTTATTTCTCACAATTTTAACACGATGTTCTTTTTCATGGCAAGAGCAAAAGTTGTACATTTCATGCAATCCGACACCTTTCTAATTAAACGTGTAGTATCCTATGAATAAGCTTTCATGATGGCAGCTAGAAGCAGTCAATGTGTATGATCCAAACGGTCTATCACTGAGCAGTGAGCAGCTAACTATCATGAACTGCACGTGCATTTACCTTTCTGACCCAACACTGCAGCTGTTACAGGTCACTGGCTCGGTCCCTCTGCAAGCAGTCTGCGTTCTGCTGTTTATATTTGTTGACAGTTACATAGACAGATTAATTCATACAAATGCATGAAATCGGTGATTTACAATGTGATAAGGTTGTCTGACAAAACATCCATTTGCAAAGTTTGAGATCGACTGGATCATTGGATGAAGGGTCCACATGCATTTCATGCCAAACTGTAGACGTACAGTCCATTTGAGTAAGAATTGCCAGTTTTATCATTGTACAAAATTGGTACATAAATATAGATCGATAGTACACATGTTTATCATTTACTAATAACCAACAGCTTTCTTATATTTGAACATTTTCCGGACTCCACTCAAAAAGTTGTTTAAGAAACTATCGTCTTTGAAAACGCAAATGTTGTTCGTATGTCGCGGCGGGGTGAAACCGCAGAAACGGAACAGCCAATATATATCTCGTCGTGCACGGGATATACATGCCTGATGAAAAATTAAGGTGAATGCTGACGTGAAACAGTTGATGATTAAAGTGTACGATTTTTTCCCGTGCTGAGGCCGAAAGGGCAAACCGTTTTATGCCATAATCAAATGCCGTAAGCGGGCATGAAGCGCTTTAGGATTATCAGCAAGGGTACTGACAAATGTTCTGGAACACAAACATTGTGAGGGTGATGCGAAGTAGGTAGGGGTCGTGTCATAATCACACAAATTAAAACATTTGGACAACTTTCATAAGAACTTTGTAAGGCAGTCTATCAACAAGCTCTATCCTGAAAAAAAAATACATTTTTAAAAAAGCATTTGAATCAACCCCAGTGTATCAAAGTACAAACTATGGCGACTCTTCCGGGCATCGTTATAACAAAATTTCGGCAGTCAGTGGGTACCCGATGGGGATGATAAGGGGTCATGTGGAACGCTGCCTCTAAGGAAAGGAGAGAGGCTAGTCATTCTCCATGCTTGTTGCTCCAGCAAAGGCTTTTTCCCAGTCTGCGACTTGGTATTCAGGGCAAAGTCCACAGATATCAGAGCCTACCATTCCGAGATGAATGGTGCGGTTTTCCTCTGTTGGGTTAAAAAAACAAGATGGTACCAGCTCTATCAGAGATGTCTTTTATCGTAATGGACAATGCCATAGCATGAAGGACCCCGACAATAAAGCCCCGACATCGAACAGTCGAAAAGGTGATATGATTTCATGGCTCGACAAATTCCAGACACACCCGACACACTTTCGTGGAACCATAACTATATACTGTCACGACAACTATGAACAACATCCAGTAACTAGTTTTAGATAAGATATTCAGTACATCCAAAAAACACTCAACAGTCTTTCAGTGCCATCATTTTGTCTGCCATCTGATGTCTTGGCAATTGCAACTGATTGTATTGCATTCAGTTTTGATCTAAAACTGACGAAAGTAAAGATTTGTTTGGTATGTTTTCACACGGCTTCCAAAAGCATTAACTACTTCCAAACCATCAGTATTCAAGAGTAATTGCAGATCATGGGGATTTTGTGTGACGTAAACATTGCTTTTCACATAATCACCATCGCATACATGTATCATACATAAAATGAGTGAGTGAGTTTAGTTTTCCGCCGCACCCAGCAGCTTTCCACCTCTATGACAGCGGTCTGTAAAGAATCGAATCTGAATAAGACAATCCGGTGATCAACAGCATGAGCATCTATCTACGCAACTGGGAGACGACGACATATGTCAACCACGTCAGCGAGCCAGAACACCAGATCCCATTAATCGCTCCCTTACGACAAACATGGGTTGCTGAATATCAATTCTTCCCCGGATAAATGGAGTTTAAGAACAATCGTTAATGTTTGAAACTGATCGCGAGGCAATCTTCACTTGCCATTTTGTTCTAGATTTGAGCAGGGCTTCTATTTAAGTTATTTTCTTTGGTCTGGGAGACTAGAGACATAGAGTACAATAACCAGCGCGACTTATTTCTTCTTCAGCCAAATAAATGCTATGGAACATAACTGGAATACAAACTCAATGCGACCAATGTTGGCAATACTATATGATTTTTTTCCGCATGTGTAAAGTGAGCGTTAAAAACGTTCGTCACACTAAAGGTCCGGGTTCGATTCTCTTGCCGTGTATGACGCCCATGTCTATGGTTCAGCGCCTTCATGAAACTGGAATATTGCTGAAAGTGGTTTAAATTCATTCACTCTAAGATGCTGTTTTTATCTGTCAAAGATGGGATTCAGTATAATAATGAAACTACACACTTGCGAAGTTCCTCTTTAGGACATGAACTTCAACATGTAACCGCTACTTTTTAAAGTATATGCAAGAAATAAGATATAGAATGTCCATGTTTTCGTTCATGTCAGGTATTACGGTACGTGTCAAGCCACTGTCCTTGCATACTGTTGTGTAAGGGCCTCGTATTGTGTTTGTTTAATGATTGAATGGTATTGAAGAGGCAGCCGAGCCGATCGCGAGTCACGTGATCCATACTGACACGTATCCAACCCACTTTTGAACCAGGAAGTATGTTGTCAATTGGCGTCGTGATCCACTTAACACATTCCTGTGTCCTGTGTTTTGTCACAACGCATCCTCGATTGCTTGGCCTAACGCTCATCACTGACAGTGACAAAACAGGATAAGTCGCCGATTGAGTGTATGTGTTGGTGAGTGAGTGAGATTAGATTTACATCGCATTCAGCAACATTTCAGCTATATGGCGGTGGTCTGTAAATAATCGTGTCTGGAACAAACAATCCGGTGATCAAATGCATGAGCATCGATCTACTCAACTGGGATGCGATGACGTGTGTCAGCGAGCCTGACCCTCCGATCCCGTTAGCGGCCACTCACGACATGCATGGGTTACTAAGATCAGTTCTAACCCGGAACTTCACGAGTGCATGTGTTGGTGTGTCGAAAATTCCAGTTTCCGTCTTTCTAATTTGCATACTTTTGTCATTTTTACATATCTTAAGCTTTAAATGTTACAGTTACATTACATACAGGTACAGTATTTCGGAAGCTATTTATATCCAAATAAATCCGCATTCTTTCCCATATAGGTGATCTAGTTATTTAGACATATTTAAAGTAAAACCATCAGTTCAGAGCATGAGCTTGTTTGGGTAAGTATGTGGGTATCCGATAGGGTGTGATGGTATTTACTTGTCCCTCGGATTGTTTACACCTCCAGAACCAACTATGATAAGATGTAATTTTATATTCACTTGTACCTAAAACATATCTACGGCTCCAAGCATGTAAAACCCTACTTCAACACAAAGCATGTGTTTGCACAATAGTGTGGTGACCTGGACTTTAGCCAAATGCGAACATTAAGCCAACCAGGACAAGTATTGCATACAACTATCATTTAATGTTCATATTGCCTTGCACGTGAATGCCGTTAAATATACGGACGAACATGGCGTAATCTTAAACCAAACGGAGTAGCCTCTTTCTTAAGGTAGTTGGTTACTTAGTGAGCAAGATATTAACATTAAACCAAATGGAGATGGTCCTTGCTTGAGGCAGATGGAGACATACAGAGCAAGACTTAAATCTTAAACCAGTTGATTTCTTTATGCTGGAAATCTACTGTATTGCATGGCCATGAGCAATAATGCATCTGGAAACGATATCAACAACACAAAAAAGTAAAGTAGGTATAGTGATCGATGTTTTATACGTTAATGGAAAGTTCTAGCTACCATACTTTGTACATCACGAGATGACATGAATGCTATTATGTCGACAGAAAAGACAAATGTTCTGTTCGTTATGGATGTATTTACTGATCTTTACAATCTTCTTCAAATATGATATAGCACTGAGGCCTAATAGAAGTAATTCTGGAACTAAGACGTTTTACGTTGTTGATGTAAAAACACAATGCAGTACTTAATTCCATGTAACATGTCAAAGAAAAAGAAAGTTCACACATGTAAAGTGGTTCTGACAAATAATACACAAACTTTATCTAAACTGTTACTCGGCTGAAAATAAAACCAAAAGCGTGAAAAATTACTGTGTTAAATTTGGACCATCGTCGAGGTTGAATATACGGTTCTTATTTGTTTTAGTCGCAGTCAAACACTAGGTTTACTTTCCTTTACCTGGCAGTTTATATAATAATGCATACTTCAGTTACAACATTAAATGGTACACTGTATGCAGAAGCAAAAATCAGTCACTAAGCAACATTGCTTGACACCATACACACTGAAACAGTTGAAATAAATTAAAATTGGAATACAGCCCAACTGAGACAGAACATTTGTGAACATGAGTGAGTATGATTTTACGCCACATGTAGCAATATTCCATCAATATCACGGACACCAGAAATAGGTTTCACACACTGTACATATTCGGGGAATCGATCCAGAGTCTTCGGTGCGACAAGCGAACCCCTACGCCCGCTGAAACGGAATGAAATTTCGTGTGACTCAAAACATTTAAGACTTTTAGTACAGTGGAGCTGTCAAAACCGTCATCTGTCCAATCCGACAAGTTGTCAACACCGGCACATTCTCTAAACCAGATAACTTCTTCAGTCCCGAAGAGTGCCACTGTATTTCGGATGGGAAAATAATGTGGTCCAGAGACGGAAATGTCGACTACAGAGCATCTACGTAGTTTCTCTGAACATTTTCGTCCTAATTTCCTGTAGCAGTTCATGTCTCTCTGTTTATTGCTTTGGGTCTTTTGTACGTAGTAAACAGCAATATACCGGCTGTGAGACAGAGGTGTATAAATAAACAAGTCTGGACATAAATTCCTTTGTCACCCGCGTCTTTGGGTCCATTGGTTGACTGGTTTGTCAAATAATGCCATGCTCTGCAATATCACAGCTATATAGCGGATGTATGAAATAATCGAGTCGGTACCAGACAGTCAAGTGATCGACAGCATTAATGTCGATCTACGCAATTGGGAACCAATGACAAGCATGCAGAAGACCACTTTTAACCCTGGTTTTCACAAACAAATTCGCTTTTGAATTTGAAAGTTGGGATTCCACGAATTTCAGTAACCAGACCATCGTCGTTTGGATAACAGTACACTGTTCTATGCTGATAATCTCTTACAAACTGGTATATTGAAATCTAATTTCAGTGTTATTGCATAAGAATACTCTAAACATACGTGAATATTATACTGAGCAACCAAAGAAGCGCAAGTTTCGAAAAAACAAAACCTCAGTAAAGTAAGCGTTCATGTTTGGTTATTTAAAAACCTCACCCCTAAAAAAAAAAACCAAAAAAAACCCCCACAGAGTTGCGTTTCTTTGGCTGTTCATTATAGTTACATTAAGAGATCTTCACTTAACGACACATCGAACACTGTCGTATCAACACTGTCACGACGTGGTTGGAAAACTCGCCTTAGCGACACAATCGACCTGGACGAGGTATAGAGCCAAGGTCAAACCAAGGAACGACTTCACACGATCACGGGTTCCCGGCATGCTCAAGGAACGCAACTCTTGACAGTCATTCGGTCATCTATACGTAGATTATGTTTTCTCTAAACATCTACAAGAATATATTGTTAAAGAATTAACATCAAGATACAGTTTTCTAAACTAGTTGCATCGGGACATTGTTATACGGAAACTGCTTAGTTGTCTCGAAGTAAGAGTAAATAGTCCGTTGCTCAGACATAATAAACAATATTCAGTTCAGTAGTCAGTTCGGGAACACGTCCACACAATCTGGTGTGGCCTTATATAGTCTTGTTCAACGGTTTCCTGTCGTCTCTATCGTCCCTTTGTTCAGTGAACTCTATCTCAAGAGCTCGAAGCACCACGAATCTTGGCCAAAATTCTTCATACTTATCACCAAGAACACTCGCCAGTTCTCTCTGAAAAAAAGCAGGATATCACTTAGGATAGATTTATATTAACCATATTGTAAAATAGATTAAATTTCGCACAAAAAGAGAAATGTTCCGTAAACTGTCCCTCACTGCGTCACGAAATGCATATTCGGTCAAACTGCGTTGTGTCGGTTTCCTCGAACGCTTGCTCCCAGCATTTCGGTTTGAACCACCATTTAGTGTCGAAGCTAGGATAACCCGAAGAACGGACAAACAACTTGGAATCAAATTTACGGATTTCTCAAAGCAGTTTGGTAGTTTTTTTAATTATCATTTCGCGTTTTTGTCAAAACATGGGTAACTCGAAGTAGTCAAGCTGGTCTCTTCAACTTCTTGTCAAACTGCACTTTGTCTCAATAATATCAGTACACGCCCTATCATGTCTTTGGATTTTCTAGTCGACCGATCAGTTAGTTTTCTTTCGCATGGCAGGGTAATGCTGTGTAGAGTCATTTCATTCAGTCACGAACAAAAGGACTGTCAATTATAATGTAAAGGGAAATGCGACCACAGATAAAGAAATAGCTGACACTATGTTTCTAGTGGCATATGGAAGTCTAGAAATAGCTGACACTATGTTTCTAGTGGCATATGAAAGTCTAGAAATAGCTGACACTATGTTTCTAGTGTCATATGGGAGTCTAGTTTCACGTACTAGTGGCAATATTCCCGCAATATCACGGCGGGGTACACTGGAAGTGGGCTTCACACGTCCTACCCATGTGGCCAACCAAACAAGGGTCTTCCGCGTAACGAGTGAACGCCTCAGTCACTGGGGCTACCCAATATCTCGTTGTGTAATATATGTATCACATAGTTTACTTGTGTTAGTTTATTACCGTGCAAGTTTTTAAACTGTCATACAGTGACAAATAAAAAGTAGTTAATCTCTGTTTGCAATCACGTTTTGGCTGCTTTTAAAATCTGCTAACTACTTCGATCGTTCAATGTAAGTATTTGGCAGGAGTGACTGAGACAATCAAATAAACTGTATATAATGTAATGTAATGTAATGTAATGTAATGTAATGTAATGTAATGTAATGTAATACCGAATGGAGCTAAATATTGAGAGTAATGTATACAAGTGCAAAACTTATGATTCCTACATGTGTGATAGGGTTATATGGACTGGTCTGGATACTCACCTCCATCTTGGTGTCCGTGTGTATGTTCAGTGTAGAGAAGGCAGCGGTAAATACTCCATCCCCCAGGGTCTGAGCCAGGGACCTGAAACACGTCCAACACTCTTCCACAGTGAAGCTTGGCTCGTTGGTTTTGTTCTTTAACATCGCATTCAGAAGTATTCAAACTCTATGGCGGTAGTCTGTAAATAATCGAGTCTGGGCCAGACAGTTCAGTGATCAACACCATGAGCATCGACCTAAGCAATTCTGATACCATGACGTGTCAGCCAAGTGATACACGCCAGACCACCCGATCCCGTTAATCGCCTGCTACAACAAGCATGGGTTGATGAAGATCAATTCTTATCCCGATCTTTACGCACAGTGAAAACATGAAGGAGAAAAAATTCAAGGCTCGAACAACATCCTCCTGATTTAAGGTGAATGACCTGATATACATGGCTACAGAGGTCAAATTTAGTAAGCTTGTATGACATCCATGTAATGAAGTATCATACTTCCTCGTTAACGGAATATACGGCCCGGTACCACTGTAGTGTACCTTATTTAGGGGCCAGTCTTGAATTTGATTAGACAGGCCACCCAGATAGGTACCAAATCATCAAACAAAAGGATGCCTATTCATATCGAGTAACTGTGGGAAACAACAACAGCGGGAAATATATAATGGTGTCAAATGTTAACATCAAATTTATAGTGAGTGAGTTTAGTTTTACGCCGCACTCAGCAGTATCCCAACTATATTTCGGTGGTCTGTAAATAACCAAGTCTGGACCAGACAATCCAGTGATCAACAACATGAGCATCGATCTGCGTAACTGGGAACCGATGGCATGTGTCAAACAAGTCAGCGAGCCTGACCATCGATCTCGTTAGTCGCCTCTTACAACATGCATAGTCGCCTTATATGGCAAACATGGGTTGCTGAAGGCCTATTCTAACGCGGACCTTCACGGGTTTCAAATTTAGAGAGTCAGCGGTATGACAATATACAGTGTTCTGTCTAAATGACATATCTCACCATCATTACATATCTATACGGGGTTATGAATACACAAAGTCATTCAGAAACTGGACAAATTTAACACGTGTTATATCTGGGATTACATTTTTTAGTAAAGTACCGAGTAATCTCAGCAAATTACTATTATCAGGTTGAGAACCATCAGGTTCTGAAGATCCACGTGAGACTTGGTCTTCTGAAAGCCATGATCGTTAACTAACAGGATTGTGTGAACTTGGTGGACACAGGTCATCGTATCTCATTTGAGTAGATCAATGCTTACGCTGTTAATCACCGGATTGTCTGGTCCAGACTCGATTTTTTTTTCAGAATAACGCCATGTAGCGTGAGTGCTATAACGTTCAAAACAAATCATCCAACCATCGGACTCACAGACTTGGGTGCATAAATGTATTTTTATCAAGGCTTGATTATTAATAAACAAATGTCCCATTTCCTGTTTATAAAAGACCCAAAGAAATTATGAACTTTATATCTATATTTATAGCTTTAATATTGCAAGCCTACTAAACAAACCCAAAGGGTACCTTACTGAGAAAATGTAATCCCAAAGTTGTTATGTTGGAAAAGAACTTTGTTTTTATATACAGTGTTTGTTCCTGAAATACAAATAAATACTTTGCTCTGGGCTGAGTAAAGAAAACAATGTTTGCTGGAGGTGACTTTTATATAATTTAAGTTTAAGCGATTCAGACCACGGTCAGCAGATTTCCAGATTTCAGTCGTTTCTATTTCAGAGACAATGCCACAGCTTCATCCCACACGAAGGTCAACATGCTGGCATATTCCGTCAGAATACATTCTGTTCTCGCTGTTTACAGACCAACCTTTGTTGTTCTTCTATTTGACGAAGAATTTTCCCCCTGTCTTCTGCGGACATCAGTTCTTCAGCTGAAAGTCGCGGGTTGCATGAAAAATGTTTATTTTATCAACGTTTATATTTTCTCATTGAACATATATCTTGAAATATAGAATTTACTGAACAACAAAAGAAACGCAAGTTTGGACAAAAACGAAATCTCATTAAAACAAGCGTTAATGGTTATGTCTTCCATATCTTGGCAAAAATCCATATACGCTTTTCTTTTGCTGTTCAGTATATATGTATCCCATATTGACGAGCACTGAATATGGCTTGATAGTATTTTATAAGTTCTTGATTTGGCGCTACCGAATTTAGAATAATGGTTCATAGATACAACCGACCTTAGTGTATTACTGTGATTCGGGTCGGGTCATTTGAATAATCACCTTCTTCCTTTTCTTTTCCTTCTGTCACTTCCTGCTCAGTCACAGGTTTGAGTTCTGATTGCTTCTTCTCTCTCCGAAGTTTGGTGAACTCGAGCAAACCGAGTTCTATATCAGGCATGCATCCTTCGCTTTTGGTTCTGGGTCTTCCACCACGATTGGGTATGACAGGCGGAATGACTGCTACTCCAGCTGACCGAGCTTTACCGTCCTTGTCGATGTCGCGCCAGGGAGGGTTCGAGACGTTGTCGTGAATCACCATCGAACTAGCGCCGGACACAATACCGGAAGTGTCGGAGTCCATCCCAGACCATAACACGGCCTTTGAATCCAGTTGTCCTTGAATTTGGTAGGAACGCGTCCTCGAGCTTGTTGAGGACATGGTTGACGTTAATGTGGCGCTCGCAGTCATGTCATGGTGCGTCGTTTTGTAGCCTTCGCGAATGAGACGTGTTAGTATTTCCCCAGCATCAGGGCGATCTGAAGGGTCCCGTTGCAGCATATCGCCTATCAGTGTTTGGAAAAAAATGCTGTACTGAAGATGCTTGGTGACCTGAGTTGCCTGTCAGTATAAAGCATAAATTTTGTTGTGTGTCATATTAAACAACATTATTACAATAACTTCGTATTTTATGGATATTTCTGTCTGGAATTGTGCTCTTATAATAATTAACACCCACACTGAATACTGAAGGTACTAAAACAGTAAGTTCTTAGAGAAATAGCAATTAAAAATCAAACGATTCATTCCAAGTTATATCTACATGAAAACTGTCATTTGCATAACTACACGTATATAAATTTACTCTAGCGAATCATGTGTCTTGTATTTTTAACCACAGTCAACGCTCTCTGACTATCTATTTCTTTATAATCAAGATATTCCTAAATGATTCCTACTCATTCCCCACTAAACCCTACTCAGGCGCACATTCTGCGTCCTCGGCTGACATTTAATAAAGAGTAGTCAGGTTTTCTTGACTCACGGGGTAGCTATGCCCCACCCCGGTCCGTGACAAGACAATAGGCTTATGTAAATATATACATGTTTGATCATATGTTCAATTACAAGCTCGATTATAAGACATGATATGATGCCAAGATGTCGGAATACCTTGTGTTTATTGATCCCCGAGAGTAGCGTTGTGATGGTTTTAGCATGAAATATCGTCGTCAGCGTCGCCATTTCGTAGGCTGTGCACCCGAAACTCCAAATGTCGGTCTACAGACAGAGAAACATGTCAGGCAATCGGTTCAAGCTATTGTTCGTCAAAACATGTACAAGGCACTGCTGGTCAGTTGTTAAAAGCACACTAGGACTACGCACACTTTTCATTCGCACCAACAGCATCGTTGTGCCAGGAGTCACTTTGGTTTATCACCACAAAAAATTCCTTTGGTCAGTTTGACACGCAGTGTTCGAACAGACAATACAGTGATTAACATCATGAGCATCGTTCTACGGAACTGGGATAATATCACATATGTCCACTATTCTTGACCATCCGACCCCGTTAGTCGCCTCTTACGACAAGCATGGATTGGTGAAGATCGATTTTAATCCAGATCTTCATGGTTACCACGCATCTGGGATACGATGCCATGCATCAACCAAGTCACATCAGACCACTCGACTCTATCAGCCGTCCATGTATGGGATGCTGAAGATCAATTCTGTTTTCACGAGTCCATTGTCGGAGGAATTGCCATACCTTCATGTTGTACTTTCGCCCGTTCAGGATCTCGGGGCTCATGAAATACGGAGTTCCAACCTGAGACATGGCCATGGCGTCTGGCTGCAGCAACATCCTGAAAATGTGACAGCGTGGACAATGTTGTACATGTCTTAAAAGTAGTCACTGATTCTTTCTGAAAGGGCATAAGATTACAGTGGATAAATACTCAAGATCCGAGCAGAGCATCTATTTAAGCGAATCTCGCAAAACAATACACAATTTTAAAAAGAAAAAGAAAAAAGTACATTGAGTAAATAGTTAATCGTCACAAAACTTCGTCCATGCTTATGCCAAAATGTTTGTTAAATGTGCCGTGCAATGACTGATAACATATTGCAGAGATAAATATGAATGATGTCATCACTTACGTCATCGCAAAGAGGAGATAACCCATAACTTAGTGGTTTCGTTAATAACCCTTTGGTTTCTTTACTTACACGTAAACATTACTGAGTGACAACAAACACATGAAACGTTTTATTTACAACATTTTGAATATTTAGAATACGAGAGTCCTTGTAAACACTTTGGTGTTTTTGTTGTGTTATGTATGGAATCCGAGAAGGGACATTGTCGCGTTGTCGCATTGTCGCGTTGTCGCCCTCTCAAAAACAAGCAAAATGAGGCAAAAATTAACGAAAGCGCGACAATGCGACAATGCGACAACGCGACATTTCGCCTGTGTGTCGCATTGTCGCGTTTCGAATAACATTTTCTCTGTTCCTCCAAAGTGCGACACGGGACATTATGGAATCCGAGAAGGGACATTGTGGCGATGTAGCGTTGTCGCCCTCTCAAAAACAAGCAAAATGAGGCAAAATTAACCAAAGCGCGACAATGCGACAATTCGCCTATTTGTCGCACTGTCGCGATGTCGCGTGTCGCGTTTCGAATAACATTTTCTCTGTTCCTCCAAAGTGCGACACGCGACATAGCGACACTTCGCGCTTTGTTAAAATATTGACCATAGTATGCATTTAACAAATTGACTGAAACGCGACACGCGACACGCGACACGCGACACGCGACAATGCGACAAAATGTATGTCGCATTGTCGCGTTGTCGCCCTTTTTGTTACCGGTGCGCATGTGTAGAGGGTCAGTTAATCTACGCATGCGCAGAAAATGTTATACTCTATTCCAGACTTCACTGGTCTTTCGTTACCTCCAAAGGTTTTTAAAATGAAGTAGTGCTCGAAATGGCAATGGGCCTTCTCTTCTTGAACTTAATGCAAATCTTTCTTTATTGTTTTACATATTGCAAATGTATTTAGCCAGTCAAGTGTGTTCTTGCAGCAAATCGAATTAGTAGCGCAACTATTCATTGTAATCACGGCGCACAAGGCGGGGCAATTTGCTGAGCAGAGTTAGTCTCATAGTCACACCAGATAGTTATTACCATACGTTCGAATACCAGCACCATACACATTAATCACTTTGGAGATTTCGATGACAGGTTGTGATTACAGGTTGTGAAAAACTAAAATATTGTTAAAATTCAAGCCACATCGGCAAATTCATCAGGTGATGTCCTCGAATGGGTCACTATGTTCCATAATGTTTCTCCTGACAGTTTCGTGGTAAAGTCCTGTCCAACGCTGATGAATTTGTCAGAGATCTGCCTCTGTTCAGCCAGCAGTGGATGGACACCAAGTAGAATTAGATATCACTTAACCATCCGTCACCTCAATGATAGTTTTGGTCGACTTTGAACGTGATGATGGGAAAACGCCTTAAGAACGGACTGTTAGCAGTAGGATATTAGAAACAATGACATCACTTGGTAGAGTTGCGTACACTTGCAGTGCGAGAAACCAGCTTTCCCTCCCTCACTCCTCTCGCCGCTCCACTCCACTCACCCAAGGTTTATTGGTATAAATAGCACGGTATTTCATTACAATGATGTATTGTGATGCCCGTTTTCATTTCTGTTTGAATCCTATATTATTAATCCTGCACACAGCCTGATTCACAATATGCCTCATATTTTTTTCATACGGATACTAGATCCAGCGATATACATGTACTTGTATCGTTTCAAACCAACGGCTGTTATATCAAAAAAAAAATCAGCAAAAGGGTCAATCTGAATAGAACCATTCCGTTAAGCAACGACACTCAACCACTCTGGACGTCACGACTAGATATACGTTCATTTATCATTGTTCTGATTTTGATGAAATGTCGCATTGTCGCGCGTCGCGTTTTGTTAAAATATTGACTACAGTGTGAATTATAAGATATTAACTAAAACGTAGTCTGTCATACAGACCCTGAAGTATACATATCCAAGAGAGCCCAATCAAGTCTAGAAAATGTGGCAAGTCTAGATTTTCATAGCTTCAGGGTCTGTACCAATCTGCTGAATTCATAGCCAGTATATGGCTAGTAATTACCAGTTGATCTCCAGCTGTCACTGGTGTTTAGTATAAATTCATGGGGAGGCTCCCCCCACAGCTCCCCCATGGCCCCACACTTGGCTAAGACCTCCTGCCCTGTCCTCTCACCGCGAGGCAACATGTGTCGGGTTTTAATCAAGATTCCTGATCTTCCTTCCTGGAATACTGACATTCTGAGCGAGTCCCTCAACTCACAATGTCTTCGGTAGACTAAGAAGTACTCTCTCAAATGAACATATTTTACTGGGAAAAGGTCATAGTTTCAAAATAAGAATAACATAATAAAATGGAGACTGAGACCTTTCTTCACTTTCAGAAGCTAAGGGAATCTAGTCTTGCCACATTTTCTAGACTTGCATGGGCTTTCTTGGATATATTTGCTTCAGCATCTGTACAACAGACTGTTTTTTTTATCTCAGTTCTTCAGTTCCACAGGACTGGTACAAATCGATGGCAGTCTTTTCAAAGGGTTTTACAAGACGGCACAAAGTATTGTCGGTATGAGTGGCCTCGTGAACATTTACTACACGCTGTGTGTGTTTTTTTCTGTTAACTGTTACTTGTAAAACATTTCAATCAAAGACATGGATGGCTCTGTCTTACTACTTCCAATAAACAGTTTTCTCCTGTACCATGTGATTTCAATCAAACTGTCGTATATAATGCAGACAGAATATTTTGATTTGACAGAAAAAAATATAGTTGATATCTTTGTTGGAGTTTTGGATACATCCAGTTTTCCAGCCATAGCATTAGTCTCAAGAGATGCTAACCCTGAGCTCTGTGTTTGCTACAGTTGATACTTCCCCGGAGCTGCCCAAACACCACACTGAGAGGGAGTAGGGGGCCGGGTGGGTAGGGTGATGTTGGGGGCAATAAAAAGTCCTGAAAATGAAGAAAGTCTCAGGATTCCATTTCATTATATTATTTTTTCCCCCTATGAACGTTTTTCAGTAAAATATGTTCATTGCAGAGACTAGTTGTTAGTCTAACTAAAACGCGACATGCGACAATGCGACAACGCGACATTTTGACGAAATGTCACGTTGTCGCATTGTCGCGTTTTAGTCATTAAGCTACAATACATACATTGGTCAAACTTTTAACAAAGCGCGACAATGCGACATTTCGTCAAAATGTCGCGTTCTCGCGTGTCGCGTTTTAGTCAATATGTTATAATCCATACTGTGATCAATATTTTAACAAAACGCGACAATGCGACAACGCGACATTTCGTGAAAATGTCGCATTGTCGCGTGTCGCGTTTTATTAGTTACGGCGGAATCCAAAAACTATCACAAGCATGAATATTTTTATATGCTTTTTAAGAGCTGAGATACCCGTGATTCGAGCTCAGAACGATGAGAAATGAACATCCATGTTGCCGTGTTAATGTGTGGGTTAAGGGTGCGTGGTTAATGGAATGACGTATTCAAACTGTCCATTTTGCTGAAGAATATTATGATTCAGTGGGTGCATGTTTGAAACGATACAAGTACATAAGTATCGCTTGATCAAGTATCCATATGAGAAAAGTATGAGATATATTGTGAATTATCTCATATGCAGGGTTAATAAGACAGGATTCAAATAGAACTAAAACAGACTTGACAAAACATTATTGTATTGAAATACCTTGCTAATTTGCGAAGCTTCCCAAACCTTGAGAGAGTGCAGCTGCGGAGGAGTGAGGAGTGGTGTGGAGCGAAGCGGAGAGGAGTGGGCTAGGGTGGAGTGGAGTAGAACGGAGCGCCGGAGGAGTGAAGGAGGAGGAGGGGAGAGGAGAGGTATGGTGTGGAATGGATTGGAGCGTCGCAGAGTAGGAGGAGGGAGGGAGGGAGACTTGGTTTCTGGCACTTCAAGGGTACGCAACACTACCAAGCTATTTCATTGTTTCTAATAAACCATCCATCCAAAAGAAACGCATAGGCGATTTGTATTGTTACAACTCTTCTGTTGCCAGGCGTCTGAATGTTAGTCTGAGCAAGATATAATGACTTGCAGCTCGTTGCAGCCAAACAGATATAAGAAATCACCGCCCCTTTTCAGGCAGACCTATAGTTACCACTGCAGCTCAAATAGGTACATGCGGGTACTACAGTTGCATGATGGTACTCCCACGGGTGAGAGCACAACAGCCAGGGCACCTGGGCTTCAGAGGATGTCAGGTCAAACTGTACGGAACAGGCTGAAAGAGATTCGTTTGAGAACCAGAAAACCCGACGTCAGGGTCGTGCTACGTCGTCATCAACGTCTTTGCTGTCTAGAAGTATATTATTTGTTTTATAGACATTACCTTCTTCTAAAGCACACGCACTCATTACTGATGTAAAATTCATGCACTAAAGTCTATTTCTCAACAGATTTCTCGTCTATGCGTTTATTTCTTGGGATAGTATATCACAATGATAACAGTCCATTTGTATGGCGTTTTCCCATTATCACGTTCAAAGCCGACCTAAACTGTCTTTGTCGGGTGGTTACGTGATATCTCATTCTACTTGGTATCCATCCACTGCTGGCTGAACAGAGGCAGAGATCTGCGAAATGTCGCGTTGTCGCGCTTTGGTTCATTTTTGCCTCATTTTGCTTGTTTTTGAGAGGGCGACAATGCGACAACGCGACAATGTCCCTTCTCAGATCCCATAGTTGGTCATTAAGAAATATATTAATTTCAAAATTCATAAGAATACATATGAATCGTAATTTGGAGCCTCGACTGAAAAACTCCAACTACATGTAATAAGAAAACAACTGTAACAAACATGCCCCGTACTTTGACATCCCAAAGTCACCAATCTTGAGCGTCACGTAACCGCCCAGGTGATCAACCATGATGTTAGGTGTCTTCACGTTACGATGCAGGATACCCATAGAGTGTATAAACTGAAATATGAAATTACAAAATATACAAATCGAACTAATTTCTTTTGGCAAGACAATTTTTCCGTATTCACATGGCTTCACTGATACATATTTTTAAAAAAAACATGGTCGTTTTGAAACACGGATGTTAAATCAGTATATATCCTCTTTGTTTGAGTCAACAATAGCACACTTTTCCTTCCTAGTTGACACTAGATACCGTCAATTATGGCTTTAACGAATACACAGGAATTACTACTTCTAGTTAGTAACAGAGTTCGTAATAAACTGGCGACCAAAAGAAACGCCACCAAAATAAAAACGATTGTAAATTGTCAAAATAATTGTGAGTCTGTTTGAAAATAGCTAAAAGCATAAATCTCGAGTACAACATGTCGATTCCCAGTGAACATTTGCACTTGCATTTCGTATATTGTGAAAAAAGCGAATCTACACGAATTAAACGGAAACTTTGCACAAAGTTACCAGCATCAAATTAGTGCATAAAAGTTAACTAGGTTTATTCTCTTACATCATTTTAGTCGATTGACAATCGGGAACATGCCTCGTTCACCACCGGAGCAGAGGGAGAGAGCAATAGGTATGTTACAGATGGAATAGGCACAAAAGCATGTGGTTAGGACCATGGGATGCTGCAAATCTACCATCGGAAGGCTTGTCACAAGTATTATTGTACGGCAGTATTGCAGTTAGGCCAAAGAGTGATATATCTCTACCCAACATTAAGACCGGTGATTACATGTGTTGCGTTTCAGGAACCGACACGTCACTGTGACGTCATCAAGCGCCAACAGTACTGGACTTTCAGTCAGCAGACACAGTGTGACCAGTCATGGTCTCTGTGCCGATCGACCTTTCAAGGGCATGACGTTGACGTGCCAACACCGACGTGCCAGACTTAGATGAACCAGGACTGTGCCACACAGGCAGAAGCGAATCTCACGAAGAGTGAACTTTGGTGACGAAAGCAAGTTCCATCTCTTCAAGATCTGTCCCCAATTGAGCACCTTTGGGAATAACTGGGACGTCGTAATGGGAGACACCGAAATCAGCCATTGACAAGGAATGTTTTGGCAGACAGTTGTAAAAGCTCGCAGTCGATTCGGCATTGGTGATCGAATACAGGGTAATACACCCCAGTGTCATTCATGTGATCTTAGATTACGACGACCTTTCGTCTTGTTATCCATTAAATTCTGTTCTCTTATTTTTTCCAAGGTTTATCACAAGCTCTGTATCGCATACCTTGTGAAGAAACCTGGAAACAAATAAGGGAACACTTTGGTTCAACTCTATAACACCCTTTAATATCAGACACATTTTCTAGTGGCACTTGATAGCATTTAGAGACTTTTTGCAATGTGTGTGTGTGTGTGTGTGTGTGTCTATGTGTGTGTGTGTGTGTGTGTGTGTGTGTACCAACCAAAGGCACACAACGACTACATATACCATACCTATAATTGGCATAAAACGTGTGTGTGTTGGGGTGGGGGGTGGTTATGGTGCTAGGCGAAGGGATGAAAAAGACACCTTTACGAAGGAATGCAGGGTGTTGAGAGGGAACGCGAATATTATTGCGCAACAGTATGGATATATCTTCTATCAACCAAATAAGAGCTTCCAAGTACACATGATCGCGTTGCTTAAACAGTTTTACTTGAGTGGATGACAATACGAGTACTTGTCAAATAATTTGTCGTCGATACGAATAAAGGATTATACATACCTCACATTTTAAACCATACAATACAGAATCACAAAATCATGTTTATATGGTACCACTTTATTGTGGTGCAGGTCCACATAGAGCTTTACAGTATGTTTTAATCTCTGGGTATTTCGTTACTACTCTTTGTTCGCGTCAGACTGTGTATTCATCGTATTCCGGTATTCCGCTCGCTGAGGTGTTCCGAGTGTGTGATTTATAGGAGTATTGAACGCATGGACTCTTTGTGAGTGGGAACTCACTCATAACTGACACGTTAAATAACAGTGCGTAACATATTCCAATGAATTATCCTTGACGTGGATCGTTTCAAGTTCATTCCTGTTATTATATGTTTCACATCCCCAATTTCATCCAACAAGAGAGTGGGGGATGTTAAGATAAGGTATAGATAGGGAGGAAAAACAATATAAAGGTATATTCACGAACTGTAGGTGGAACAAAACAATATAACGATGTATTCACTTATTGTAAGCGGAACAAAACAATATAAAGGGGTTTTCACTAATTACATATAACCAAGCGACTTTATGAAATTGTAAAATTTAGATCACTTGGCACTAGGATTAAAATTTATTCATGATGTCAGTCGAATCGCTTTGCTTTGGAAAGTTTTCAGTTGATACATATAGATTTATGTTGGACGTCCTCATTTACTAATGAATGTAAAAGGTAGGGTAGGTAAAAATGGTCATCCCATCCCCATTTTTGACATGGTGTGTGTGATTAATAATATTTACACATCAAGGGTTGGGATGGGCCTTGTGATTAAGGCGTCCTCTCTGAGAAATCTTTTAATAATTTTACATAGTTAATGGAGGGAGATAAATGGGAAACACCGACAACCTACGGACAGCTTTTAGTTGTAACTAAATGATTTGTTGTTTTACAGATCAATGTTTACAGTGTTGGGCGTCATATACTCTCATGAAAAGATAAGGAATACTTGGAAAACAGGTTTATTTCTAGTACTGACTGTGTGGAAACAATAAGGAAGGGAACTCACTACACCCGGGTGTGTAGTACAACATCAAATGGTATTACCGCTAAAGATATTGTAGGAAGATTGGGATAGGGTTTCAAAATTTCAACACTAACGTGAATCAACAGTAATCATTACTATTTGCCAAACATTCACTTGGCACACTGCGAATGGTTTCAAAAGTGTTCACTGATCTATTTTCCCGGTTTGTAAGTACAATGCCCGTGGTCGTTCGTTTCTCAGAGGTGGTGAAAGGCTTCACCTGTCTAATTTCGGGTTAAGCTAGCACGTTATGGTGTAACTGAACAACTGTTGAAAAGCGTCAGAGAAACCAGTTGAGTAAGTTGAGTTTTACGCCGCTCTCAGCAATATTCCAACTATACACCTGGAAATTAATCAAGCAACACCCCAATTTTTTCTATTGGAGCAACTTTGAAGTGTTCTGACAATCAAAATATGCCGGGTTGATATAGTTTGACACTTTTTTATTCAACAGACGATCTCTGACAAACAACTTAAAGGGAAAAAGTATCAAGACTTTGCTTTATTGCAACGAAATCCAAATTCTTAAAACTGTCTTAAATTCATGAAAAAATGGACACAATTTACTATTCATCCACAGACGTTGTTGTCAGGTGTATTAACACAAATGTCACATGGAAAGAAAGAACAGTCATCTGAGAGTCTGCACACCGACTTTCATCAATATCTAGTGTGTCCTCCCTGCGCACGCACCACCGATTCCAGACGCCTCCTCATTCCTTGGATGAGTCTCCGGATCTGATTCTGGGGGATCCTGTTCCACTCCTCATGCAGGGCAGCCGTCAATTCGTTGAGATTATGGACTGGTGGGTCTCTCTGCCTCACACGACGGCCAATAAAGTCCCACAAATGTTCAATGGGGTTGAGGTCAGGGCTCATGGCAGGCCATGAAATTCTGTCAATTGCATTTTGCCGCAAAAAATCATTTACAGCATGCGCCCTGTGAGGTCTAGCATTGTCGTCCATAAATATGGGTCTCGTTGCCAGAGGATGGTTCTCAAAATGAGGTACCACAGCCTTGTCAAGAACCTCCTGTTGGTAACGAACACCGTTAAGGTTGCCACGGATGGTAATGATATCCAACTTGCAGTTCATGGAAATGCACCCCCATACCATAACGGAACCTCCCCCAAAGGCCACAGTCTCCTGGATGTTCCGTGGAGCCATTGCTGTGTTCCTCTGCCTCCAGACCCGAGTACGACCGTCCACCATGTGCAGCAAGAACCGGCTCTCATCTGAGAAATGGACCTTCCTCCAAGAGGCAATGTTCCAGTGCAAACGGTCATTACACCAGGCCAGTCGGGCTGCCTTATGGGCTGGAGACAGTCTGGGTCGCTTGATTGGCCTCCTTGCCCGGTATCCTGCAGCTTTCAGACGATTCCGAACAGTCCTGTTCGAGATGGGTCTCCCTGGAAGCCACTCCTGTCTCAACCGAGAGCTCGAGTCGAAGGACCTGCGCCGTACAAGTCTCAGTAAAGCTCTGTCCTCCCGGACTGTGGTCTTCCTGGGTCTTCCTGGTCTAGGCAGGTCTTTAACTTCATTAGTGGCCCGGTATTTTTTCAAAAGTTTTGAAATTATGGAATGATGTCGTCCGATTTGAGTCCCGATTTGTCTTAGAGACATACCAGCATTCCTCATGCCGATTATTTGCCAACGAGTGGCCTCTGATAATTTCCTACGTGCCATGACATTGAAATGAATGAAAAACCGAATGCAATCGACAACCTGCGCTTGTAAACACCCCAGGGAAAAAGTGCATTTTTCGAAAGTTGAGGTTAAAGCAATGCACGTGCGCTGTGCAAGCTTCACGCGCGTCATATCAACCCATGAAAAGCTCATGCTGTATGTCAATACATCAAAATTGAATAATCAATCATCAAAATTACTTCGTTAAACTTTGTTAAGTTTTTATGTGTCTTTGAATTTGGTGTTGCTTAATTAATTTCCATATGTATATATGGCGGCGGTCTGTAAACAATCAAGTCTGGACCAGACAATCAAGTTATCAACAACATGAGCATCGATCTGCGCATTTGGGAACCGATGACGTGTGTCAACCAAGTCAGCGAGCCTGACCACCTAATCCCATTAGTCGCCTCTTACGACAAGCACAGTGGTCTTTTATGGCAAGCATGGGTTGCTGAAGGCCTATTCAACCTCGGACCTTCACGGGTCCCAATTCAATCAGTCTAGAAGTGTAGCAACACCGATGCGACCATTCCTATAACCTCACTATTAACTACCTCACCATGAGAATCATAAAATCAAATAGATAGTGCAGTACTAAATATTCCGGGACCCTGTTGTACACAACTGCCTTAGCGCCTAGTGGTCATAAAATACACATTTGGACACATACTTATGAAAGTCGAAGCGCTAAGACAGCATTGTGAACGGGGTCCTGCCTATGTCAAACTTACATCCAGACCGGAAGCGATTTGTGCCAGCCATGCGCCAAAGTCAGCTTCCGGTGGCGGTCGACCCAGAGTATTGTTCAGGTAACTTCTCAGATCACCCCCCGAGCAGTACTCCGTGAGGATATAGACACGAAGCTGGCCATGGCTGTCACGTGTGTCCCACCCGTCTATATACTGGACGATGTGGGGGTGCTGAAACCGAGACAGGGCATCCACCTCACCCAGGAGGTACTTCTCCTCCTTCCTCGTGGCATCCAGGTATCCAGATACTTTTAAGGCGAACTGACAAACAGACAAGATAATTATTTACGCTGACGAACCGTATAATACTGAAAGTGTTAGACGCATAGTTTTCCTGCACTGTTAGTATCAGAATTAAACTGGAAAACATGACGAGGGCTTTCGTGTCCACCAGCATCTTCAATATTTTGTCAATCAGATTTCATCATCTTCAATATTTTGTTAATCAGATTTTTATTAAATTTCAAAGAAATGGATGAAAGTCCATCGGCAATTTTACTTGGCTGCATGTTTAACACGTGCGAGTCTTTTGCAGCACCAATCCTATGGAACAGGCTGCCACAATACCTGACATACTGTAGACTTGACCCTTTTCAGGTCACAACTTAACCTATTTCTTCTCTCAAGCTTGTTTTCACGATGCGCTGTGAGCTTGCGGTCAGTCATGGATATGTGCGCATTACAAGTGTTCTTTTATTATCATTATTAGGTCATGAAACATTCTGCTTAAAATTCATGTGAATATATTCAGTTGATTTCGAGAAAGACTTCGGATTTCTGGTCTAACATAGGCTGGCTTCTATTTGAGAGAGACTGGACAGTGCAGTTGTTTCAAAGAACAACTTTTTAACCGTGTGTTTGTATGCACCGGTTGTCTCTTCGTCCAGTCTGAAAACTATATATTTTTGCATATCCTCCTACAAATATGACATGCCTTGTGGGTAAAACAGCGACAAACATCTTTCCATGTCCATAAGAAATCTCTGCGAAACTTTTATTCGTTCGTGTAAATGATGCTGCTATATTGGGTTGTCATGAATGGTGATCGCCAAATCAATATTCATCACAATGTGTGTGTGTGTGTGTGTGTGTGTGTGTGTGTGTGTGTGTGTGTGTGTGTGAATTTCTTTTGCCTTTTTCGCCAAGTTATGAGAACGTAAATGTACACTTTATACCTGTTCGCCATTAAATCCTTTGACTTTGTACACATTCCCCAACTTGCCCTTTCCAACTGAACTGCTGGTCCGCAACTGTTTCAACACGTGCTCTCGTAAGTTCTCGCGAGATTTAGACGCCATCTTGGATGCTACCACAAGAACTCTTGGTCCTCATTTCCTATGGAAAACCAAAGTGCTTGATCACGAAGGTAATTAAAATTTGTTATGGAATCGGTCAAGAAATCACTTGGTCTGAATTAAATGAAATAGTTTCTTATTTCATAACCTAACTCTGCCATAAATATATTTATACCCGTGTCGTTCAGTCAGAAGCATCCACACATCACACATTGCAACAGTCGCGTGTACACAAAGCATGTTTGTATTACTTCTGATATTTTGTGAGTATAAAACGCTATCCTTTTTCGAAGATTTCACGTATGGTGGGCTTTCTCTGGGCGACGCAAATACAAAACTATAAAAAGGCTTTATATTGTTTTACATTCTTAAAAATAATGTGTTCCAGAACATACTTTTAAAGCGTTAGCGCATATTGTACACTGAATAATACAATGAAGTATTCTGTTCTTAACAACCTGCACAACCACACACACACTATCTATCTATATCTATCTATCTATATATATCTAACACACACACACGCACGCGCGCGCGCACGCACAAACACACACATGCGCCCAAATGTAACTAACTGCTCCTCATAAACGAAAAAACATTAGATGACAACTCTCGTGTTTACACATATTCACTGAATGGTCATTGTTCAGTATTTCCTTATTCGGGCGACCTTTTCTTTTATAGTCGACTATCGACGTTGAGACAGCATAACATCATTACTCACTTAACGACGCTTCGATGGGTTCAGACAAGAACTGATTACCTACTAGCGTCATGTTACACCTGATTTTAACACACTGACAATGTACATGCGCAATCGCGTACTTGATTTGCCGAACTGAAATTACATTTCCAATATAACATTCGCACAATACCATTATACAAACGCTGAATCCAACTACAGCATGAATGCGACATCCCTGATCCCTGTAAGGGACATTATATTTTGTTTACTGGTCACATGGGACCAGTGAACGCGTACGTTTTCATCTTTCCGAACACCTCAGTGTTAATTTTGAATTGTTCGAAGCATGAGTATCGGATCGTACTCTTCAGCCAACCTGTGTGAATCAAACAATTCGAATCTTGCATCTTGATCATTTTTCCGCAGGTATTGTCCTTGTAACATCGCCGCCGTGTTATTCCCCTTCTTAATATCCACAGGGACTACATTTGAAAGTTTTCTATAGCCATCGCTAGACTTTGCAGACGACACAAGAAAACAAATTTAGAGTTATCTCCCTTCCATCGATTTGCATTCGCAAAACATCGGTAATTTCCGTGCATCAAGCGTGATTCAATATCAATCAAGATAAAGAAATACTACCACGAAGTAACGAAAAAGTTGGCATTTTTAAATATTTAAAAAAAACGATGTAAAAATGTGTTTTTACTGATTTGTGCATTGTTTTTTTTCACGAAATGTTATAAAGTAAGTCGTTTTGCCGAGTCGCCTATCTTTGGAAACATTGTTTAACGTATGGTCCGTCTTACAGAAATGCGATACCGGTCAACAAGCGGTCAAAACGGCGTAATAAGGCAAAATAATAGTTTTTTATGAAGGTGAGCCTTAGTTGTAGAGCAAAAGGGAATACTCACGTTGCGGATTATATCCATATTTATCCATGTCAAGCCACGGTAGCTTGATCGTTCCGCAAAACATAAGTTAAACAATGTTTCCAAAGCTAGGCGACTCGATCAAACTTAGCACCAAAGGACTTACTTTATAACAATACGTAAAAACAATTCAGAAATCAGTCCAAAAAAAGCATTTTTACATCGTTTTTTAAAATATTCATTAATGTCATGCACATGCATTTTTGGCATATGGTGGAGGGGAGGAACACATGAAAAAGTGTTGGTATTTTGTTACCTGAAGAAACGTTCCGGGTAGATAAACTACCAGAGTGTTACTTCAGGCTGAAATACCCCGTAATAAGAGCGTAGATATGTCAGCCAGTTTGTCTTTTATAAAAGGGACATTCTTCGCCGGCAAACAGGTTTATGGATTTAACGACTGATCGATTTTACAACTGTGTGGAATTTCATGCATGCAAATCAGGTGAGGGTTAGAGATATAAGTAAGCCTATTTAAAAATGCCATGTTGGGGTGTTCAAATGGCGTTATGAGAGGAGACTTTCGTCATATTTCAGGAGTAAAATGGTGTCGATATTTAATTCATGGTTATTCGTGGAAATACTTACAATTTCAGGGCCAACTGTCCTGTGCGCCAGTTGTCACATTAGGTCACAAAGATAGACTTCTGGCGTCAACGTCGATAGCGTGCTCGTATTTCTATTACCGTAAAATGTTAAAAGTTCGCCCCCACAGGGGCGTCTACCGCTTAGAAACGGTGTTACAAATACACATAGATTGATGTCTACGGATCGAAAGCCAGATGATTTCTCTACAAAATGAGCTATAAGAGGTCACAATCGAATCGTCATTTCAAACGTTATATGCCACGACTCATCGAAAACAGCTACCTCCGCAATTCCACGCAAAAAACATGGATCACCCAAGACAGCGAAAACTAACCCAATAAATTGGTTTAATGATTTTAGCCACTTCGACAGCCGTTACATCGTCGTTACATCGTCGTTACATCCCTAAAAGCCCCGTAAACAATGGCAATGGCGAAAATTTGGAACCAATGCAAGCCTTGAAAACAGCAAATTCTATTAGTCTCAATTAGTCTCATTAACAGTATGTCAGGGATTTGTTGTGTAGAGTTAGATTAACAAACTATTACAGTTGTAATGATAATATTGAACATTAATGTCGCATGTCATATTAAAACTCCAAACTTCAGCGTGTCGACTGCCAAGTTGAAAGAATGGGTTCACCTACATATCAGAGCGCAAAGGTGTTCAGTATCATCGTTTCCGTTAAGTTTGCCATACAATCCGATGACGGATGGCATGGATGGAAATAGTATCTCTATACAGTCGCTGGTATTATCTTAATCTAAATGCAGAAAGTTCGAATTTCTACCACACCTATTAAGCCTGTGAGTGAGTGAATGAGTTGCAAATTAGCGTCACATCGGAAATATTTCAGCTATATCGAGACGAGAATTTGAATCTTAAAGCTAAATACATAAAGAATAGAAACCTGCCATCGATGGGCAGTAAAATAACTAGATTTTCACAGTTATAAGTAAGTTGGAAGTTGATATAAGTACCTTTGCTACCTGCACGGATCCTAGCTGGATTTATAAATCCCTTTAGCCACTGACGATTGTACTGAGATTTAGCCATTGCATATAAAACAATAAATATACTACGGTTCAATGTTTGGCAGACTGATAAGTCTGTAGTTGTTCTAGAAGATACTACATAGCCAGGACTTGACTCAAACGGCGCAAGAGTACTGTAACTACCACGCTAAGTTTTACAGTATACAGAATACGCTCCTGAGACCTAATCGCGACTAAATCTATATAACAGAAGCAACGCAATGTGAGTGAGTTTAGTTTTACGTCCCACCAAGCAATATTCCAGCTATATGGCGGCGGTCTGCAAATAATCGAGTCTGGACCAGACAATCCACAGATCGACACCATGACCATCGATCTGCGCAATTGGAAACCGATGACAAGTGTCAACCAAGTCAGCAAGCCGAACCACCCGATCCCCTTAGTCACCTCTTACGACAAGCTTGGGTTATTTAAGATCAATATTCTAACCCGGATCTTCACGGGTAACAACATAATGCCATCGTTTCGTTGTTTACCAATAAACTACATTGCCAAATAACATTCAGCTTCCTTGAACCTGAAAACATCCATCGGCACAAGCGGTCTTCCTTATCCTGAGTAACACAAAATAGAGTATCCTCAATATCTACTGGTTATACGTTCCGGCGGGAAATTGTGTTTCGTATATTTTTGTCAAGAACAGTCACTGATTTCGTATGGCGGTCTAACCAAGCGGTCTGTGAAGTAGTTATTTTTCATTTCATCAATATTTCACTTGGATGGAGTTTGACAAAAAGGGAGTATTCGAAATGGTATGGTACGTCAATATGAATCAAACGCCTGGGCGTCTTTCTGACATGATAAACATGCTTATCCTTGTTGACAATGTGGCACGAGGCCTACAGAGATTTGTCCAACTTTACAGCATGTCACGAGGCATACAGACAGCTTTCATAATTTACAGCATGTGACAAGACGAACACGTTTGTATTTGTTTAGAGGGTGTCACAAGGCGTACAGACGTTTGTCCTCGTTTGCGTATCGAACCAGTACCACAATAAAGAAGAGATAGAAATATTTCAGTCGGCAAGACAATCACTCTGAAACGTTCCTCGTATATGGACAGAAAAACATGTGGTGAGTCATATCTAAATAGGCACTACTGAACAGAACATAAAGTGCTTATGCATTTTGATGGTTTCGAACAAAATTTGGGGGATCTTAACGGAAATATACAATACATGCACTAGAATAGGACAAGCTTTAGGCAAGCATTATCGTTCATATGTGCACCAAAACACCGTGCTCCGTCTAACGCTGAGTGGGATGTTATGAAACAAATGATATATATGCATTATACGTACATTACACTTACCAACGATCACTGGCATCGCCCGCCAGTCCAGTGTTTACACACGTGTACATCACTAGAGATACGTCCTTGATGTTCACTATCCAATGATCCTTACTTTCGCTTTCACTTTCCCGTGCCTTCAAAAGAAAGTATGATTTATGCATAGGATTATCGGAGTATATATTTTCCACTCTTAACACAGTATATTTGTGCGGAAGGTAATCCCGATTCACCTCTCTGCACATGTAGACAGCTCCCGATCGGCTTCACTTCTGTGTTGTGAGTGGATCTGTGTATCTAGTGTCTGGCTGAGTGCCGGTTGCCCATACCGTATATATTCAAATTTGAACACCCGTACTGCCTACTATGTCATATGTAGAGATTTGACCGTTGAGTACCCAGTACGAGATATATCCTAGTTGTAGGACATCATATTTGTTGTATCCTAGTTGTAGGGTATGATAAAGTATGTGATAAACACAGGGTCATGTCTGGGTCAAACTGCAAAAGATATTGCGTTCACATATATGTTGTGTTTTGTCCGTGTCTGACAATTTGTGTTTGTGTTGTACGCGAATGAGAAAATGTATTTTTTGTGTGTGCCTGTGTTTGTGCGTTGCACGTGCCTGGTATCTTGTAACTTGTGTTTGTGCGTTGTACTTGTCTGGGAGCTTGTTTGTCTGTTGTATTATATTGACAACTTTATTTGCGTGCTGCACGTTTCTGACAACATGTTCTTGTATTGAGCTGTGCCATTAGGTTGGCGTCTCAAAATCACTTGGGCCGTTAATACAAACCTTGATTTCACTTACCTGACAATGGCTACACAATGTCAGCATTCTTGCAACTGGCGACACACACACCTCTCCCCCTGCCCCACGCCCCCTCCATATCCGATCCCGCCACCCCATGCGCGCTCGCACGTATATACAGCTACTGACCCACTACTCGATTAAAATAAAAAACAGGTCGTGTGTTGTTGAGCTTTGTTCCCCTAAACAAAGCCCATCATTCTGTTCAGGTGTAAAATACTGTACATAACACACCGGGGATTACGATTACACTATTGTACACACACTACAAATACAGGGCGGTGGGGTAGCCTAGTTGACGAACGTTCGTTCGTCGAGGCGAAGATCCGGGTTCGATGCACCACATGGGTACAAGTGAAGCGTGAAGCCTATTGTCTGCTGAGGCAATGCTAAAATCGGCGTAAACCCATACTTCCTCACTCAAAAATACGTAATATAATGTACAGGAATGTTTTGCCTGTTAACTTCTACATTTACGACTGGAAATATATGACATTGTGCACACGTGTGTCACATGACGGTTACTGGGTTGACGACCCATCGTGGATGGCGTGATGTTGGTTTCTTATGAGACTGCTGGCGACTGTGTTCACCAGTTCTAGATATCAATATTTTGGTCAAACAAAACAATATAATTCATATTTTAGAGAGCTGTGTATTTGATCAAATAGGATGTGCAATTTGTGCACATACACTCTGCTATAAATATCAATTTGTAGACATCGGCATATTTTGAGATATCAAAAAATCTTGAATTTCGAAATTACTGTTGTTATTTGTATCATTTAGACAGTTGCAAAGCACTGTTGGTTCCATCAAGTCTCAAACTAACATGTTCCTTACAACCATATGGATGCTAAACGAGTGATTTTCATAATGATATGAACAACCGGAATACACTTAAATGCAGAGAGATCTCGACGTATGTTCACTAGCAGCTTGCTCTCGGACATTCAAATTTCAATGTCAACGCAAATGCTCTTTGTCCTTTGCCATATGTCTTTATCGGAGGATGGAGGGTTATTAGATAGCAGGAGCGTTGGTTGAATGGAAGTTGCAAAGTTCGTTACTAATCAGTTAATTTTCTTCTTTTTTTTCGGCAAATTAACCAGTCCTTGCAGCGTTGCAGAAAGCAGTCATCTAACACGTCTTGTTTCATGATAATGCAACTTGTTGTGGTTATGAAGATCGTCTTTCACCATCGCGTTCTCGTTTCTCCTTTTCTAATCGCCACAGACGTTTGATCTTTTCACACACATCCTCGTCCTCCAACTGGTCCATGAGATGTAGCTGTTGACAAGACGGATCGTTCATGTAAGTGATATCACAAAAGAGACCTACGGCACCCACGCAGGCCATGTCACACACGCACGCGCGCACACACACACACACAGAGGGAGACGACGACAGTGACTACTGGATCTATGAGGATGAGGAAGACAGTTTCGTGGAGGAGAGGTTCATCCTGTGAGCAAGGCGCTGAGGAGAGTGGCTGCCTTCTTTAGGAGAATCTTCTCGTAGATTGCTCATCCAGTGTGCGTGCGTGCGTGCGTGCGTGCGTGCGTGCGGCACTGAATATGTAGGTGTGAGAACGTGTTTATGGAATTAGATCGGATGTAAATGAGTCTGTGTGCGAGTGTGCTTGTTTATGATAAGGTGAGAGAGAGAGAGAGAGAGAGTATGTGTGTGAGAGAGAAAGATGATGATGATGATGATGATGATGATGATGATGATGATGATGATGGTGATGATGGAAATACCACATGTTTCTTCCCATTTTATTTTTAATAGTGAATGACATATTCTGTCTTTCCAATATGACACCATGATACTTTAAGTTAGCATAAAAAAAAAAATAATTTCTACAAAAGTGCACGTGGACGTGCACCCATCTCGGATTCCGTCTCATACAGTTTATTTATATCTGGAGATAACTGCCAAACGTAAGTAGAAAAGTGATACCCAAAGATTATATGAGATAGTAATTGAAATTATATTGAAACTGAAGCTGTAGGCCGCAACGTGATTTGTTTCTAGCAGAAAGGAAACAAATTCCTACAGTTAATGAAACTGATAATTTGAAGCACAATAAATTCAAACAATGTAGCTGTAATTGGTTTCAAGTTTCAAAACATGTCGTAAATAATGTATTTGCATTAAAAATGGAACAGTTCCAGACAATGAACATGATTTAATCTTTGATTTCCTAACAGTAAACCTCATTCAATCTTGGATCAATTTCATCATAATTAATTCAAATAATGTTGTCATTATAATTGGTAGTTTCAAAAACATTACATTCAAATAATATAACTGCGTTAAAAATGGAACAGTTTCTTACAGTAAACATCACATCACCTTTGATCAATTTCACAATAATCAATTTACATAAAGTAGTCATAATTGATAGTTTTCAAACATATAATTGAATAATGTTTTTGCGTTAAAACTGGAACAGTTCCTAACAGTAAACATAAATTTTATCTTTGATCAATGTCACTATTATCAATTCATATAATGAAGTTATAAGTGATAATGTCAAAACAACTAGTGAAATAATGTATTTGTATTCCAATGGAACAGTAAATATCATTTTATCTTTGATCAATTTCACTAGAATCAATTCAGATAATGAAGTTATAATTTTGATAGTTTCAAATCATTTAGTTAAATACTGTATTTGCATTAAAAAAGGAATTCCTCACAGTAAACAAGGCTTCATCTTGGATGTTTAAGGTAGGGTACAGCGCAACAAACACCTCCCGTCCGATCGAGCGGGCGACGTCCCTGAAAAAAATCAAAGAGCTTAGAATCAGAACCTTAGATATAGTGACACTTATTTTGTAAAAATAGTCTTCATCATATATTCTGAATAAACTATGAAGTGAAATGATAGATGCAACTTTTCTATCTGGCGTTCTTGGGTCTTTACTGTGTGCATTATGCACAGTTATATGTCATACTCACGACTGTAGCTATTTGTTCATTTATCCACACATCTATATGGGGAACATAGGTCGTGTTGCTTGTTCTTTAAGACACGATGCTTGTTGTGAGTACGCTGTCGACACTGTAGAATACTTACGGCTGTAATGTTGCAATTTGGTCATTTATCCACATGTCGCGGTCCGCGTCGTTGTCTTTAGAAAATAAAATATTTAAACAATCACATACAATTGGATTGATATAAGCACCATTTCTTATAAGGAATATATTTCAAAGCATTTACAGTTAGAAACACTGAGCCCCCCAAAACACCCGGTTTGTGTAAGGATTCCTAGAAAGTAAATCCTACGAAAGCTAATGGTGCCACTTTTGAGTGGTATGATAAATTATCATTACCGAGATTATCATTATCGTTTGGTTATGCTTTCGAAATTACGATATTATCTTCAGTGTCTTTTAGCAGAGTGTGTTGTCGGAAGATACGACTAAAGCGATGGGGTGGTCACACTCATAGTGTTGATTACAGATCGCCGTCATGCAGCTAAGTGCGGCACTGAGGAGAAAACAAAATATGACCATAACAGTAAGTTCTTACGCTATATTACCAGGCTCGTAGCCACTGCCACAGCTAGCAGTGTTGTTCAATCTGTCCCCATGGTTACTGATGATGTCTGCGTTACTGCTGATGTCTGCGCATCTTCCGGTTTCTATACTTCTGTTGGTGCTGCATCCTCCTGTCTCGTATGGAGTTGGACTTTCGGGAATCTCAGTTTCCGGGTTCCTGCTGGTGCCTCTGCTCATTTCCGTGTTGGAGTGTCTGCCGTGTTCCGAAGTGTTGAAGAGACCTCCCGGCGATGAGGTGAAACTCCCAGACATCCCGAAAGAACCGATGTCCGTTTCATAACCACTGCCGGATGAACAATAAGAAAGTGATGTTGAAGGAGCGAAGGTTACAGTCTTTTTCATCTGCTGCTCGTGCTTTGCTCGTCTAGACAGTATATCCGTTTTCACAGCAACATCATGACTAGATGGTTTGGCAGAAGTTGTGCCTTCACAGGAACTGGTGCCGTTCCTATCCCTGCTTTTGACCTTCTTGTCACGTTCCGCTCGCCTAACATGTGTAAGCGTATTCAATGCAACATCAATACCTTGGTTAGATAGTTCAGCAGAAGTTGTGCCTTCACAGGAACTCGTGCCGTTCCTATCTCTGCTTTTGACCTTCTTGTCACGTTCCGCTCGCCTAACATGTGTAAGCGTATTCAATGCAACATCAACACCTTGGTTAGATAGTTCAGCAGAAGTTGTGCCTTCACAGGAATTGGTGCCGTTCCTATCTCTGCTTTTGACCTTCTTGTCACGTTCCGCTCGCCTAACATGTGTAAGCGTATTCAATGCAACATCAACACCTTGGTTAGATAGTTCAGCAGAAGTTGTGCCTTCACAGGAATTGGTGCCGTTCCTATCCCTGCTTTTGACCTTCTTGTCACGTTCCGCTCGCCTAACATGTGTAAGCGTATTCAATGCAACATCAATACCTTGGTTAGATAGTTCAGCAGAAGTGGTGCCTTCACAGGAATTGGTGCCGTTCCTATCTCTGCTTTTGACCTTCTTGTCACGTTCCGCTCGTCTAACATGTTTAAGTGTATTCAATGCAACATCAATACCTTGGCCACTTCGTTTGGTAGTAGTGTTTGCACATGAGTTGATGCAGTGCCTTCCTCTGCTCTCAAGAACAGGGGTCATATCACAGTTTTGGTGAAGACTAGATGGTGGTTCTGAGGATACTGTCGACACTGAGGAGGTAGGAGTTATTCCATCATGTGGTCTGTAACCTCTCTCTACGAGAAGTTTGAGGATCATATTTGCACCTGGACGGCAGTCAGCATCAATCATAAGCATCCTCCTGATTAAGTCCTTGAAGAAAGAACTGTATTTGACATAAGTCTCGAGATAGGAGGCCTGCAATTCATAAACAGAATCATCACCAGTGACAAGCCAGTATGCATGAAGGTGTCACAAGCATTACACAAATTTTAGATTCGTTATGCATGGAGAAGAACGCTGAAGGTTTGCTCATGTACGATGTATACATTGCATTATTTGCAAAGGTAATATTTCATTCGATTCAAAAGGTCGTTTAAGTTCCAGATATGGATGATATCCACTGATGGTGTATGCTAAGTTGTTACTCAAACAATTACAATCTGTCATGTATAACAAACGGTTAAGATATACCATTTCCTTGTTGCTTAACACCGCACTTAGAGCAGACAATCCAATAATTAACATCGGCTCAACAATTCTTCTGGTCTGCCTGGTCATATAGAAAATGTCACACTTACCAGATTTGGTTTTGGTGACCTCAGTGTTGCTATTTCAAAGGCTGTACATCCAAAACTCCAAATGTCTGTCTGGAATATATACAAACAAAAATCCGAGAAATGACACATGTCTTAAGTCCAGTGTTCACTTGACAACATTCCTTCATAATGCAGTTATCTTTTATCCGAATAACCGCCATGGTACAAGTGTGCGAAACAAATGCTATTAAAACAAGTGGTTTGGCAGCTATAGCTAAACCGTGGCCAGACCTTTCGTTCGTTTCGACTAAGGGCCGTGTTCTCTTCTGCACGTCGTGTTCACCTAATTTGGGCGTCCCCGGTGTGATTCTGGGTGAATATTGATACCACTGGTGCAAAACAATACCTTCGTCATAAAACCTGCCACTGATCTAAAGTATGAGAACTGAAGAATCACTATCGGCTTTATTTTTAATGACGGTGATATACCTTTCTGTCATATTCCTTGCCTACAACCAGTTCTGGACTCATGAAGTTGGCTGTTCCAACTATTGACCTCGCCACATCGTTGAAATGTTTCAGACCCCTGAGAGAAAGAAGGAAATAAATCCTTAAAATTACGCATGCTTAATGGTAATGAGAGTGTAGACTGAAGTCATCTGGAGTTCAACTACCGAACGTTGTAGTTCAATGTTAAACATTCAGTTACAAGTGTGAACATTCATTACATTGTGTAGGGACGTTGGGGTAGCCTAATGGTTAACGCTCGTCACGCCAAAGTCCCGGGTTAAATACCCCACATGAGAAAATTGTGCAAAAAAGCGACGTAAACCCATACTCATTAGCTTCCTGGAATTCCAACGTTGTTTTAAACTTCAAACAGTATTTGGTTTATAAGTGGACGTGATGTGATCAACATGGCGAGAGGGTTGAGTCTCCGAAGGCACCGAGATTCGCTGAGGAGAGTTACATTCCATGGGCCAAAATAGTTGGGCTTTATGTTGGAATTCATCTTGGTATTGTTTCTTGATTTGTGAGTGAGTGAGTGTGTGAATGAGTGGTGTTTAAAGCCACTTTAAATAATATTTCATCAGTGAGTTGTGTTTAAAATCTCGTCAAATGGTACTGATTTTATGATTTTCTCAGTTTCGTTGTGGAGGACAGGCTTTGAGCATTTACAACATTGATGACATCTGCGATGATGACAGGGAGAACTGAACATGTTTATGGAATTGGTGGCTCTTTGGGGATGACATGTTTTAACACTGGTTACTTTGACAATCCAAAGCCTCCGATCTTCAAAACTACTTGTTCGCTGTAGCACCACACGAGGATGTTGGACGTCTTCAGGTTCCTGTGTATGACGTTATGGCTGTGAATATGCTGCAACAGAAGATGTTCTCTATACCTAACGACCGAACCTACATTGTACAAGTCACAGTACCATTATTTTTTCACATCACCTGCCCAGACCAACACTAGAAACACAAGCATGCTTCCTTCACGTCTTCAGTCTACGCGTTCCTGTTTGAAATGAGTTAAATATTCGATAGAAATTTGGTGACAGTTTAATTGCTTGAATGTGAATTATGTATCCAGTTTCTCCACTGACCTCTAAACCGGAAGCTATCTGAGCTAGCCAACACCCGAACACTTCCTCTTCCGGCGGATGCTGGAGAGTGTTTTCCAGAAAGTGCCGGAGGTCACGACCTTGACAGTACTCCATGACGAGGTACAGTTGCCACGCCTCCTGCCGGTCTCTTTCCTCCCAGCAGTCAAGGTATTTGACGACGTGCATGTGTGCAAACTGTGACAGAGTGACCGCTTCTTTCAGAATGCATTGGGCATTTGTATCCGAGAGGTTAGACAGTGGCGACACCTTCACTGCATACTGCCAAGGCGAAAGTGGAAATTGGTTAATCATTCAACGCCAGAGTACATGTACTGGTGAAATACAGAAATGGAATCGAACCTGGATCTTTGGTGTGACGACCAAATGCTTTAATCACTAGGCTACCCTAACGCCCTGTTATGCATTTGAACCAAGCGTACTAGGATACTCGTAATCCCTCGGTGTGTTCTGTGCAGTAAATTTTACACCCGAACAGATATGCTATTTTTAGAGGAACATAGCTAACCACACATGACCCAGAGGTTCTAATTATCGAGGTTCGTTTACCTTTCGCTGTGAACAGTATTCCAGTTAGTTCAAGATGTGTGTCAGACTTACAATACTACAAAAAGTTTCATTACGTGTGCAAAGTCTTACCTGTGATTTGTTGTGACCTGCCTTGTACACATTCCCGAAGCATCCAGTTCCAAGCAGCCGTGAAGGACACACGAACTGCAAGACTGCAGTTCTTAGAGTCGGACGTTGCCCGCTAGAGGACATTCTAGGCCCTGTGGAAAGAAAGTTTAGTTTTACGCCATTTCTAAGCAACAAGCCCAGACATAGGCTGCATACATTGTATCCAAGTGGGGAATCGCACACTGGTCTATCGCGTGACAGCTGATCGCTTTAACCACCAGACTACCCCAACACCCCTGCAGAGAAATGGACTGTGTCCATGTTTACTTTCTATCATTGAATAGATTCCATAGAGACATAGACTGTGTCCATGTTTACTTTGTATCATTGAATAGATTCCATAGAGAAATAGACTGTGTCCATGTTTACATTGTATCATTCAATAGATTCCATAGAGAAATAGACTGCGTCCATGTTTACATTGTATCATTCAATACTCTCCATAGAGAAATGGACTGCATCCATGTTTACTTTGTATCATTCAACACACTCCATTGAGAAATAGACTGTATCCATTTTTATTCTGTATCATTCAATACACTCCATAGAGAAATAGACTGTGTCCATGTTTACTTTGTATCATTCAAAAGACTCCATAGAGAAATAGACTGTGTCCATGCTTATTCTGTATCATTCAATAGACTCCATAGAGAAATAGACTGTATCCATGTTCACTTTGTATCATTCAATACACTCCATAGAGAAATAGACTGTATCCATGTTTACTGTGTGTCATTCAATAGGCTCCATAGAGAAACAGACTCTGTCCACGTTTACTTTGTATCATTCAATAGACCCCATAGAGAAACAGGCTGTGTCCATGTTTCATTTGTATCATTCAATACACTCCATAGAGAAATAGACTGTGTCCATGCTTATTCTGTATCATTCAATAGATTCCATAGAGAAATAGACTGTGTCCATTTTTATTCTGTATCATTCAATAGACTCCATAGAGTAATAGACTGTATCCATGTTCACTTTGTATCATTCAATACACTCCATAGAGAAATAGACTGTACCCATGTTCACTTTGTATCATTCAATAGACTCCATTGAGAAATAGACTGTATCCATGTTTACTGTGTGTCATTCAATAGGCTCCATAGAGAAACAGACTCTGTCCACGTTTACTTTGTATCATTCAATAGACCCCATAGAGAAACAGGCTGTGTCCATGTTTCATTTGTATCATTCAATACACTTCATAGAGAAACAGACGGTGTCCATGTTCACTTTGTATCATTTGATAGCATGTGACCCGCCACCTCAATATGGCTTGTTAACCAACCAGCCTTGTTGTTCCATACAACTTTGATGATACATTACGGTAAAATAAAACCCAGCATGTAACGGTTCACGGATACAAGCAACATATCCCTTCTCCTTGTGTACACAAAACAAACAAGAACAATGTAGGTGAGGTAGTTTACCGACTGAACAACCAAGTGGTCTTAAAAATGCAGAAATCGATATCCATGTGTCAACAGATATCTTGAAGAAACCAACTGCAGTATGCTCAAAAATGATATGAAGTAGAATTAGAGTAAATACATACTGGTGTTATTGCGACACAGTCCTTTTGAACCCAAGCTACTCAAAAACAACCATTACCTAGGAATGGGGTGCCGTGCAGAATCCAAGCGTTCACGAGTTAAAGCTAATAATTGTTTTCCCATGGGTGTCTCTGTCACTTTCAACATATTATCTGATCAAGCTGACCAATCCTCTAGCGTTTACCTGTCCGTTGGAATCACATACATTCTTCTCAGAAATACTCCTCAAATACTCCTCACAGTTATGAGGAAGCCTGCAGGGTGTACAAGTATATTACGCAGTGACCCTCGCGCTTCAATATTAAAAAATAACAGTGGCACAATGCCAACGTCTTTGTCACGTATGAACGTCAAAGTCGTAGCTCTGACAATTTTTTACCCACGCGGGTCTACTTAAATAGTATTATGAAACATGTGGTCATAGATTACGCGTCAACTCGCAAGTGGAAGCATAAGTTCACCTAGAAATCTACTCACAAAAGAATTCGACACGTGAAGATGTGGGTCAGTAACCCATGCTTGTCGTAAGAGGTGACCAACGGGATCGGGTGGTCAGACTTATTGACTTGGTTGCCACAAGTCATTGGTTCCCAAATGCGCAGATAGATGTTCATGATGCTGATCACTGGATTATCTGGTCCAGACTTGATTATTTACAGACCGTCGTCATATAACTGAAATATTGAGTGCGGCATAAAACAACAATCAACAAGGGATGATATAGATTAATAATTTTATTGTAGAAATATTTTGCATAAAAGGGGGAATAATAAACGCTAAAGCAACAGATGCTGACAACAAACAAAAAATTATATCCATGTCAGGTCAGCATGGGAAATTTGAGTGCACTGATATCATAAACCTGTATACACCGCATACGACCCCGAAGCTTTGAATTGGTTTATTGTTACGTGTTGGCATTCCGACTGAAATTTAAACAGTAAGTTATCCAAGGAAGATGACGAAATTTCATTAGCATCACAATATCAGTATGCTTCACTCTGAAGTCATTTGGAATCCAGGGCTCAACAAAATCTAAACATATATCTATATTATTTATACACTGTCGTTATATTCAGCAAGTATTTTTTGTGTAGGAACATTTGTATGCAACATGTAATACCAAATGTAATATCTGTCTACATTTTTTAACAATGGTTGCAAGTTAACAGTTTCTCGACATGGGTGTCAGTGTATACCACCCATGAAAAGTTTAGACTCATTCGTGTAAATACAGCCTCTTACTTCAGTCAACTGTTGTAAACTAGGTTTTTGCAAAATATTCCATTCTGTCTGAAGGTACTGTTTACATGTGGGCTGATGGTTTGGAAAAAAAAGCTTAACATTGAAAGGATCATTGTCATGAGTTCAGCAAATGATGAACATCAGTGAAACTTGGCAAATTCTTAACAAAAGTGTACACCAAAATGTAGCTGTTCACGTGCATGATATTTGCACATGCCTTTCAGCAATTTGATGTATGATCTTCGTTTAATTCATCTACATAAAGTTTCCAGTTGGTTTCCCCAAGTTAGGGGAGAAATTCATTTTCGATGTATATATATGACACATGACATTTAGTGAGTGTTTTGAATGATGCTGAACTTTTGATGAGTAGTAGTAGTAAACTAGCTGTAGGGTTAGAATTAACCGAAGCCATACAACGTGCATGAGCACTCATGCAAACATCATTGGTTGACACCCTGGATGACCGAACGACATGTCTGTCCTTTCCGAGTTCTGGGTGCTCAGATAGCCGAGTAGTTAAAATCGTCACTTGGAGGAGCCGGGTTCGATTCTCCACGTGGTTGCGATGTGTGAAGCCTATTTCTGTTGTAGTAGAATATTGCTAAAAGCAGTGTAAAACATTGCTTACTGTCATTTAGTGCAATTCTGACCATAGTTCTATTGAGAAAACGTTCAGTTTTTTTAGAATCATGTAATTCTGCATGTGGTTTTAAGGTATTGTCACGGGCATTGTGTCGTATGTCGGTTTATCGAAAGAACAGTGACGTCGAATAATTCGTTAGGCGCGTTTTAGTCTCAAACATTTTACGATTTACTCATCTCGATGTGTATCGTTGAAACCATTTAAATAAATTTATAACAATATTGTAATAACTGTTACTTACATTTCTGTAACAAAACATAAAATAGATATAATCCATCCTATATACCTTTATGATACCTCTCACCAATATCGACAAAGCTGCATGCCAAGGCAACAACGTAAGACAACCAACCGACCAATCAACTAACCAAACGACCAACTGACCAACCGACCGACCAGTCACGCAAAAGGAACGTCTTTGCATTCTTTGTTGTATGTTATGTAAGAGAAATAGCCACATAATACTGAGCAATGCCCAAAAAATGTACAAATATTTTCGTTTCTTTTGGTACAGGTTGTTTTTATGCATTTTAAAGTAATGTCAAATAAATTAACTTGATGTCTAATTAAGATGCACGGTAAAATCTTTTCTTGCATATCAAAGCTATTCTTTGCAGAGAAAAGATTCTGTTTAACAGATCCAGATTTTTAATACTATGAAGGAAATTGAGATGGGTGAAATATATATTTATACGTCATGAGTGACAACTTCATCTTGTAACCCACACAAAGACGGTATAAAATTGAATATAAAAATTTACTATTCTTGTTCTCTTATTACTTACTCATTGTGGATTTCTTTCACCCGCCTCATTTAACACGAAAGTACTGCTAGAGTTTTATCATTATGATGATGATGTTAATTTTCAATACTCGTTGTTTTTGCCTTCACTGGTAAATATTTTAACTATGTTTAGCCACAAAGGTCTGAAGAGTAGTCTCCCTTGTCCCCCAAAACATCAGTGATACTCTTTTTGCCATGAAGTGTGCAGCACAGAAACAAGACTAAGTAAACGTTTGTGTGGGGTATGTTCGTAGCGGTGTATAACTGACTGTATTCCATGTCATATAACGGTAATAGAAAAGTCTTAGACAATGTTAGCTTGTGGCAGTAATGCTACTTATTATCACTGCATCATTCCGCCTGCTCAAATGTAATAGACATATGCAACCTCGTTTGTAACCAACTCGTGTTATTCTGGCACAAAACGGATGGCGCCCCTCTCGAATGATTTGGTGTAGGAGCATCTGAATTATTTCAACCAGGAACTACATGTCACAAACCGAAAGTAGACCTTGTGGATAATCAGCACATATTGACACAAACGAAAACAAAACCTTTTAGGCTACATACATTTATTATGATAAAGCCTCCTTTTGGATTGTTCTTGAAGGAGAGGCACTCTTCAAAAGAGAAGAATAACAATCAATGTAAGAATAAATATGCAAAAGCTTTCATATAGCAAGGCTAACAATTATAAAGAGTCCACACAAGGTTCCACAAACACAGGAAAAGTGTTCAAAGTCACTGAGTTTCCATAAGCACAAGGATAGAAACTGGCCCATAAACAAAGAAACAGTTCACAAGCGTGTAGATGCACACATGATATGTTGTCACCTTCCAGAACCACGGAAGCTACTACTTGAGTTATAAAATCAGAGTAATTCCTCTTAAGCCTGAAATAAATAACAAAATACCTACTCGCTAGTCATGTGATAACCCAACAATATGCCATATCAATACATCTAAGATAATAAACTTCTTAAAATAATGTCCATGACGCAACTCAAGACTTGTACGAGAAAAAACATTACAACAAAACAATTATTCTTATACCTTCACCATCAATTGACAAATTACTCATTTAACTTCCTTTAAAGAAACAAAAGCATACTCAGAAAAAGGCCTTTTCCTAAGGATTCCCCTTGATAGTGAAATTCAACTGTGATTAACTTAAAGTATTCTGACCTTAAATAGCAGTTGGAAAGCTAAATGCATGTTTTCCACAGGGATGAAAAGATGTGTTTGGGAGATATGTTCCCACCTTAAGGATGATGACCGCCCCTACCAAAATACATCCCAAAATACATAAAAGGGCATGAAATGTGACACTACACCTCTATTCCTGTTTGATTCCTGTGGTAGTCAGTGTGGCCAAAGTACTTATATATTGTATTGCTGTTTTTGTTTTTGCTTATTTTCTTCAAAGAATTAAACCTCCTTGATACTTCTGAAAGGAAGCGAAAAACGTACTAGTAAGAGACTGAATCTGACGTAATTATTCCCACATGTGTCACCTTATATCTCCAATTATATCTCCGAAAAGAGTATAATAATTACAAACTGGATTTGCTGTACTGAATATGCAAACATTTAAAAAAACAAATGTGAAAACCCCTCAAAAGCACGCTACTTTGAATTCCAAAGCAGAAACTCCAAAATGACTTTAAAATATTTCTCACAGAACATTTTTGTAGCATTGCTGTGATACCCCATGTGGAATTTTAACTAAATTTGCTGAAAAATATATGAATGACCCAATACAAGTCAGACTGAAATATTCCCAAAGATGTGAAATATATGCCCAGTGTTAAAGATTACAGTTGGTTAGTTATACAGGCATAAAGTTATTGCTTTGTCTTTCAAGATTACATTTGCTAAACCTGTTGGAAGCGCACGTATAATCGCCAGAACAAACCCGCAAAGTTGTCAGAAAAACACTCGGCTGGACCTGTGAGAGCCTTTATGTCAACAAACACACGCGTGAGTGTATTTGGAACTCTCGACGCAAATCGCATGATTCATATTAAACATAATTTTGTTAGCTACCTTCTTAGTAGGACGATACATATTTTTTTCAGGATTTTTTAAACAATAACATTATGCCATAAACGATTATTTTTATCAAAGCACCGCATCCATTACGCGCGGTCTGATAGATTTGTCTAATTTTTGTACACAGCATGCATCGAGTTCTTGGACGAGTACTCTTGGAGGTTACGGAAACGGGCGACCGATGACGAATGATGCAGTCTGTCAATCAACCTGACGCATGCGCCAATTTGAGCAAATGAGAAGGTCGAGTGCTCAGGTAAGTTTTTCATTCGTCACTACTTGTGTGATTCTGGCAAACCGAATCCTGTATGTCACGGACAGAGACGAATAGTTGCGAATGGTGATTTTTCCAAGACTTACTTCCAGGGTCAGACGATGTCTTCGAGTTATGCCATTCTCACTCGCGATATCTATGTCCAACTGCTAGCATTTGATGTGTGTCTTTAACTATACCAATGCGGTCGGAACAACAGATTTGATCGGACCAAAGAGTGAGCCATGCCTATCGTTCTGTCGCGATACATTTTCAGGGCGATATAGCGATGACCCCAGTGGGACACCATACGGAAGAATGTTTGAGTTTCATTTTCCTTGTATCAATGTTTTAAGAGAGAATAGTGAAAAAACAACCTGATATGGTGACAGTGACTGCAAGATGTTTGAAATATCGCTAATGCTTCTGTATAACCAGGGGCAGATACAGCTGTTTGAGAAAAAAATGGAGGGAATGCAAAGCATTGAAAAACGAATGCACATTACATTTTTACCCGAGTTTCAGTGGTCATTTTACAAACTTTTAGGACAAAGCGGAAGAGGGTGGGGAGTGTGCGCGTGCGTGTGTGTGTGCGTGCGTGCGTGCGTGCGGTGTGTGGTGGGGTGTGGTGCGGTGGTAGTAGTGGGGAGGGTGTAATGCCCGCGTCACCCCTCACCAACTACTTCAAACCTGCCTACGTACCCTTTAATGATATATGAGATGCAACAGTTTTGGGAGTTTTTTATCATTATTTATCATATTTTTAACAGGCATACATTATAGGATCCTACAAGCAGGCGGCTAAGGTGCGATTCATCTGATTAAGATAACATGTAAAACATGTACACAGAATTAAAGATTGATATACATCTGTCCTAACAACACATGTAACGTTGACCAGAATTGAGAAGACATTTGTTCAGTACCATTTGATAAATGGAGATATTTGGTAGCATCATAATGTTTAATAATTTCCCTTTCAATAAAATGTATATCCAGGTTTCCAGGCGCACATTTGAATATATTTTGTCTGACTAGAAGAATGATTGCATTTACACGATTATCATTTTCACCTTCAATTCCAAACAAAACCTAGGCCTATTCCAACGTAGAGTTCATAGATAGTTGAACAGCATGAAGCCTTTTGTAACTTCGATCCATATTTTCTTTGCATGCTCACAATTCCAAAAGAAGTGGTCATAGTTTCTGTATCTGTTTGACCAAAGGAGCAAAGAGGTGATTCTATGTATTTTATTTTACAAGAAAAGATTTTGTGGGTAAATTGTTTTGGATAATTCTATATTGCAGTCACCTGTGTTTGGAACTTTTAGTATAATAATTATTTATTCGGGATAATGTTGCAAATCATCCGTTCTTTGTCAGTGAAGTGTCTGTTTACAATACGTTCCCATGTGGAATAACATGGTAGCGCTATGGAGGAAGAATTCAAAAGAGATTTATATAAAAGTTCATTTCCCCCAGAATCATTTAATGTTTGGAAATTAAATGGAAAGTGGGATTTTGCAGCGGTTCTGAAAATTCGTAAATGTTATGTTTGTGTGCATATGGCCTTACCCCTGCTTTGATTCCTTCAAAGGTTAGAAAAATGTTTTTTATTTGATACTTTTTGAAAATTCCTCATGTATAATATCATTACCAAACCTACACCTTCAGTCTTCCAGTTTTCTTACATTATCGGTTTGCCACTAATAGTTTTTGTTGGAGTTATCCAAGATAGTTTGACTTTTAATTTGGTTTTCTGATAACAGTTTTGATTCCGATAACTGTTTTCTGATAATACTTTTGAAGAAAGACTTCCCATACAGTAGAAACATGTTTGCAACATCTGTTTGGTTAAATTAGGAATACACATTTCTTTCATTTGCTTTGAATTACCAGACCATATGGAATATGATGTAGGTATTTTGTTTCGAAGAATATAGTCCCGTTTATTACCTGAAGTAGTAAATTTATTTATCCATTTAAGTTTTTGAGCATAAATTACGTTTTATACATCTTGTACCTTGATCCCATCATGTTCTGGGTTTAAAGTGGTTATGTTTATTTTTACATTATCCGGCTTATTATACCATATGAATCTGAAACATGCGTTTTGTAATATCGGAAGTAGTGGTCTTGGTGGATTGAGAGTAGATTATTGAAAGTGAAAGTATCAGGGATTTTAAAATTGTAGTATTTCTCACCCAAAAGAGATAAGGGACATGTTGACCAAATATTCATTTCTTTTCGAATATTGCATTTTTGTCCCTATAATTATCTTCAATCATGGTTTCAAGATCAATATTAAACTTAATTCCCAGAAGACTAAAATCTGTTTGAGACCAATCAAAGTTGTATTCTTTACCATAGTTTGTAACATGATCTCTTTTTTGAACCAGTGCAAATACGTTTTGGCTTCTCAACGTTCACCTTTAAACCAGAAAATATTTGCAAGACATTCCGTACTGCATAGAGGCATGTTTCGGATAAATCTAGCGTAGTAGTAGCTTGTTATCAGAAAAACTGCGACAGAATATATTCTATGTAACCGATTCTAAGGCCTTTAATTTTAGCAACATTTGATACGGGGTGATTTCCATATTGTAGATTTCGCCTTGCAACTGCACATATAGTAATTCATGTAGCCTACTGCCTTATCACCCACATGTATATGAATGTATACTGCATTCAATATTATTATCATTGCATGCCCAGCTAATATCATCGAGGAGTACATTTGTCGACGATTCCGCAGTTTCTTTAATGGTCTGACGAGAAAGTTTTTAGAAATTCTCTGTTCTGTGTTATCAATAGTGACACCTTCGTTTGTTAACTTCTTCTGAGTTTGACCTCGTACAAGAACGCCTCAGATTTTCTCGTGTTACAAACAGGAACGTCTCAACGCCCCCTGGTTGCGGAATTTATGTGCACACGTAATGAGGACGCTGTCAAAAGCTCCCGACGTAAACTCAAAGGCGAGCCATTTTCATGTAGGGAGCAACTCCCAGAACGTAGTCTTAATGTCCCGGGAAGCAAGTTGTCAGAATCTCTGAGTGTTTATATCGGTTGACAAACTGTAAGGAGAAAACGTCCTCCAAAAATGTTGCCTGAACCACCCCTTACTAAACCTAACAACTACGCTATGATAACCACAGCGAAAACGAGGCTCGAGTAGAAATAACATACGACGCCATATGCAAGTGAGAGTGCAACCTGTATACCGATGTAAACTGGATTGTACACATCAAAGACTTGAAGGAAGGACCTACTGAGACTGTTTCTGGCAATGGATATACTGATCGTCCTCTCAGATGGCTAATGGTCATGTCAGTTTTTGTACATCTTCTACAGCAAGAACTGTGAATGAATGTCATGGTTGTGAACAGTATCTGGGCTATAGTATTCTCAGAAAATAAACCTGTGAGTACACCTACATTGTCAGACGTTAAAACCTATCCTTGCCTGTATCACAGAACCAGCTTGTAACAACGGTGCTTATTACCCACGTGGTACGTCGTAATGGGGTTTCATAACAAGCTGTTGTGACATATATGTGCCATAATACCTCTCAGTGAATTGAATGGCTAAAACGTGAACTTTGACATTACCGGTACAACTTTCATCACTCATTCCATTCATGATTTTCTTCCAGAATTTTTCACACCTTCTGAGAGCATGTAAAAGAAAAACACTTGTATGGAATTAGATATAATTTATTTAATTTAGTGTGGTTGCAAGCATTATTTTCAATCCTATAACAACTCACGTTTCTGTAATAAAAACGAAAATAAAATAATTAATAAGTAAACCAATACGTCTGGACAATAGTATTCTTAGCAAAATTAAACCTGTGAGTACGCTTACATTGTCACTATCATTCTCTGTATCACAGAACCAGCTAGTAATAACGGTGCATATAAATCTCGTGAAATGTAACTATAACACAGTAGAATGGGCGAGTAGCGGTTTGTCATCCCGAGAGAAACTGGGGAAGTTAAAAAGGTTAAAAAGGTGCAATTCAATAAGGCTAAATAGAAAAAGCTTCTCGAGCATCGACGGGCTTCTTATATTTGTGCGCGTAACAGTTTTTTAGTGCTATTAAAAAATAATAATTTTGATTTGGCCGCATTACGATCGTCAGTTTGACTGAGCGTCTGTAAGAACGAATGTGACTGAATCAGCAACTCATTAGCAGGTGCTAAACATTCCAAAATGTATATCTGACAGTAAAAAAATAAAAATGTGTTCCTTCCTTGTCACAGGTTTCGATCAAAACTTAAAAAAGGTCCTACTGATCTCGTCAATTTTGGGATAACATGTGCCCGAGAAACATGCATTTTGTATGCAGCCTAAGCGTATTAACTATAAATTATATTTCTTTTCACTGAGTGCGTTTGGACTACTTACTCACATTATTTGATTATAAAACCAACGACACCCAAAATACGAAAAGGGATGAAGTTGGAAATAAGTGATTATGAATTGTCTTTATCAAACAGGACTGGGGTGGGTAGACGTTCAAATGGCGTTGGTCTGTCGGGGTACGTCAGGAGCGGGCTTCACACACAGTACCCATGTGGAAAGTCGAACCCAGTACTTTGGCGGGACGAACTAACGTTTAATCACTCGACTACCCTACCGCCTCCATTAAGACGGCTCCAGATGTGTACAGATATAAGCAGGAATAAGGAAAAATAGCCATAGGAAAAAAAGTCTTGTCATTCCAGTTCATTTCCTTCCTGTAGTTCAGTTGATGTGTAGTACACGTTGTAGTTCAGCTGTAAACATCTGGGAGGAAGTGTCCTTAGTTAGTGAACTTGCTCAGAACCCCATTCATCTTTTGAGAACAAATGTTTCAACAAACATGTTTTGAACATTTAAACCCCCACATTACGCCGCTCGGTCCACTCCTGGGTGACAAGGTCTTATGTATTGTTCAGAGAACTACAGATCTGAAACATTTTATAGACATCAGTGCAGTGTAGACAGATCTTCATTCAGGCAACAAGTACATTCATATCTAAAAGATAAAATCAACATTCACATAAGCTCTTTCCTATATGAACATGGCGAATTCTTCTCTGGATCGACATTGCATAGATACTGGTATTAGGTGTGTGTCAAATGTAATTTGCATCGTGGAAAGCTTTTGTCCAGCCCTTTAAACTGATTCACAATTTATCATTTCGATGAGTGATCATGACGCCACCAGCTGTGACGCTTTACCACTATCTTCCGCTTGGACACTTCGTCTGGTAATGTCGTGGGCGACCGAGGTTGCCTCCCGCAGACTGGCCACGTTGTTTGGCGGCTCGGGTGGTGCATCCAGTACAGCAGGCAGGGGTACTTCACTTTCTATACACTGTATCGGCACAGCATGGGATGCCATCTGAAACTGGCAGACAGACAGATATTTTATATACGGCTGACCGCTGTACAACATTAAAAGTATATGTAGGTCTCATTAATTTAGGTAAACCTCCTGATCTCTGTCCATCTATGATGCTAATCGTTAGATGCTGAGAGACTCTGAAATATTGCGTTGTCGCCAATCATGGATTTTCGATGCTATGGTGGTTGTTGATGGCCAGTTACGTGATGGATTGTTCACATCGTGCTCAGAAAGGGTTGAGGTTAGGTCATGAAGATCTCGGGGACAAGCTTTGAAGAGACAGCACTGGATACATTCCCTTTCCTAACACTCTAGATCTGCTGGTACAAGAAGGTGGAAGACCTTCACCATCCTAGATCCCAACCATGACACTCCTCACCAACCATCTCAACAGGCAGCACATGCGCATCCATTTCATGAAGGAGATAGAAAACCGACAGAATCTGCCATTCCTTCATTTGTCCTTGCAGAACTCCCGCAACAACATCGGCATTTCCGTCTACAGAAACCCACCCACACTGACCAGTATATCAATTACCTCTCCAACCACCAACCCCAGATCAAACACGCCATTGTATCAACTCCAACCAGGAGAGCTAAAGCCATCTGCGACTACACTACTAGTATGTATATCCTGTATAACTGATAGTTAGTATCCACCTCACGAGTGAGTGAGTGAGTTTAGTTTTACGCCGCACCCAGCAATATTCCAGCTATATGGCGGCGGTCTGTAAACAATCGAGTCTGGACCAGACAATCCAGTGGTTAACAACATGAGCATCGATCTACGCAACTGGGAATCCATGACATGTGTCAACCAAGTCAGCGAGCCTGAGCACCCGATCCTGTTAGTCGCCTCTTACGACAAGCATAGTCGCCTTTTATGGCAAGCATGGGTTGCTGGAGGCCTATTCTACCCCGGGACCTTCACGGGTTCCACTCACGAAGGGGCAAGGAAGTTGTGTGAACAATAAAAAGAAGTTGTCTCCGTAACATTTTTGTCTTATTAAAGCTGTACCTGGAGTAAATCGATGGTTTATCCAGAAACAATATGAGTTCTACGTGGTTGTATGGAAAAAAAAACATGCTTGACAGTAAGATGGAACTATATAGACACACAACGTTTGGTTGACAAAGTTTATATTTAGACTCTTCCGCCTCACATAAACTCATAATATTGGGGACATTGATATTAAATATATCATTGGTGTTCTATTCTTAACGAGTTATCCAGGGTAATAATATGCCTTCTTTGACTGTTGGCGTTATGAACATTCACCTCGTGAGTGGAGTTTGGCGCAGTATAAATGCACATATTATTATTAACGTCCAATTCCACATCTAAATTTTGCAATGGCGGAACTGTAACTCCGGGCCATAAATACTAATAGGTTTGTGCTGAGCTGCCTTAATTGTAGATGCATCACGATTACTCCATACAGATGCACCGTATCTGATCACAGACCATACCATAGTACAGTGGAAACTGGCTAAACCGTTACTCATCGGGACTGAAGAAATAATATAGTTTAGACAACGTGCCGGATTGTAGAGCTGATTATAAATGTTCAAGCCACAGGCATGACTGAGATTTTATGCTGGTGTTGACACCTTGCCAGATTGGACAGATGCCGGTTTTGACAGTTTCTACTGTATGGGAATAAGCGTTAACATACCTCGTACCTCATATTGTCTTAAACTTATATACAAATAAGAATGAAGATTTTTATGGATATCAACTTCTTTATGAGAGAACACAACGTTTCGGAGTTAATGCTTACTCCTTCATCAGGTGAAATATACGTTTCGGAGTTAATGCTTACTCCTTCATCAGGTGAATATCAGGGCTGCGTTTTACATGGCGCTAAGACTGTAAGTTGGCAGTAAGCGCGTTCAACCGCGATACCATCTGTGTCCACGCATTGCACCACGTCTTATTCACAACAGCCCAGCCCTATCTGCAGTGCAGCAAAGGTTATAAATAAGGCATGTCTTCATTCCCGTAGATTCATCTTTGGGCCTACTGTTCAATAAAATGGGTTTGTTTATTTCTATCAAAATCATATACATTCAGAGACTTTTAAGCCCCGTTCACGTGCACCTGTTTGCACTCATACGTATAACTACACACATGAGCAAACTTTACATACGAGTGTAATTGTGTCATGTGAACGGATTTACTTACATATGTAAATATACACTAGGAGCAAATTTAGACACGTGCCAATTCGCACTGTGAGTATACTGTGTCACGTCACCTTCTTTCAGGGTAAGAGTTACATATTCCAGGTTCTGTGTATATGATAAACATGAAGACATTCTATAGTATATTGCAACATCGACTTTCATTCGTACTGGTCATTATAAACCTATCTCCGATTTTCTCTACAGTACGGTAGGTTCCTTCCTGCTCTGGTAGACCCCATTCTTACACCCAGGTTTTGAACTACAGGTTTTGAAATATCGTATCAGGTTTTGAAATGCGACCATTTCAAAACCCGGGTTTTGAAGTACACATTTCAAAACCTGAAATCGGGTTAAAATTGGACCATTTCAAAACCTGGGTGTAGAAATGACCATTATTCATACCGATAGAGAGTTTGAAACAGAGGCACTTCAAAAACGATCAGACAAGGATAAAAGACGAAAACACAAGCAACATAGCTTTTATTCTGTAAACTGAACGATCGTTTTAGTTGAAATTAATAGTTAGAGAAATGTTCCTCCTGTTCTCTTCCGCGTTTACAGAGGTTTCCAGGTGCTTAGCTGTCGGTCCAGTATGTTCGGGAGACTTGTTGCCGGTAGCTGTTTGTTTGATATCCTTTTTCACCTTTTTCGCACGTACAATGTCTGACGCAGCTGCCTTCTGGGCATCTGCCGTCCTCTTGTATACTCTTACTACATCACTTCTATGACCTGCAAATAACATAGGTTAATTATAATTCCATAACTTTAAAACATGACTATATACTATATATCCACAATACGTATATATAATGAAAATGGGAAAATTTTAACAAAATGTATAGTCCTGTGGGAAAGTATTTTCCTTTCAAAATTGTTTGTTTATGGTTGATATTAAACAAGTAGATAAATAGTTGAAGTTTTATTCTTGTCAATGTATATTCAAAGAAACAGAAAATTACCTGTCTGTTCGCAAATGATCTGTTCATCTACGTTGGCCTCGTAGAGCCGGGTGGCAGCCGTTGCTCGGAGGGAATGGTTCGTTTTACGTCCGAGTATTCCAGCTTGACCGCAAATCCTACCAACAGTGTTTTGAAGTTTGTTGTGACCAACAGGGGTTTCCATAAACCAATCGTCTCCCTTAGGGACTTTCCGGGGTGTGAAATAGAACGCATCTTTATTCTTGAGGGACTGTGCCGCACTGGGGGAAAAAAAGAACAGAAAAACAGCATAAGTATACGCTCGCTGAAATTGATGTTTTTCGCAGCAGTGTCTTACTATATATAAACACAAATTTCAGCGATATCAAAACGAAATAGAAACTCCCAGAAAGAGAGCCACCCACCGTATATGCAATGTGTCATTTATCACTAATTTTTGCTGATAACATGGGTTAGGTTCAAATAGACAAAAATAACTCACCAGTAAGACATGTATTTCTGGACAATTCTGACATAGCAGTGGGATGGGGTTTCCAGGTTTTCATAGGCACGGACCTTCTTTGCAGTTAGTTTTCTATGGTTTAATCCGCCTTTGTTGGTTTTCGATACATCCTCTGTGTATTCCATATATCTCCGGCCGTGACAGTCTGTGTGCGGTCCGGTGATTTGTGGATTGTTACCCATCCTCAAACTCCGATGTTCTGTGCCTCCTCTAAGAGCAAAATGTAAGCCTAAGGATAAAAATAAAAAGTTATGAAATAAATTTACTTCATCTCAAACATGCATATCCTTAAATTTAAGGTTAAAACGGCACGTTCTATGAAGACTATGAAAAATCATGAAAAAACAAGCAAATGAATATGGCATGATAACAGTCATTGGTTACGAAATATCGCCTTCCTTTAGAGATGTATTTTTCTGACCAAGGGAAATTATTGTTTTAACTTACCCGTTAAATACAGCACAGTATCCAATAATTTTTGGGGGGTGTCATCTCCCAGCACGCCTTTCTCCCACAACTGTTGTTCTTCCGCCAACGTTATTACTTCTGTATGTTTTACTGTCGAAGGTCCCATCCCTTCTGCTGATCTCTCCCTCATAGAAGCATCCAATGCTCTACGGCTGTCTTCAAACTCATCATCATTGAAGATATCGAGCGACGACCCATGCAGTTTTAAAGAAGACGCTAACGAGGCGAACAAACCGTAAAGTGTTGTTGACGGATAGAAGGCGCCATCTTTCTTTCGTGCCTCGAACACGAAGTACTTGAGCGCCATGTTAAGTTTCTCAGCGTCCATATTTAGCAAATTCTCTCGCAAACAGACACTCCATAACCCAAGATTTTCAGAAACGGGCCGCTGACGTCTCTCTTCTTGCCACCTCTGAAAAACCTCCATTGCCCAGGTGTTTTTGTATTGTGTACTTTTTGGAATGCGGAGTTTCAGCTTTTCGTTTAGATCATAGGAAGTTAGTGGGTCCCCAAAACGCAATTTGAAATCATCCAGCATATCCAAGTTGCTACCCTCGTCAGGTGAAACCTTGTCAATCTGCTTCTCTATAAATGTATTTTGGGTTAGGAAGATGTCGTCGTCCTCTTTGTCACACATCCTGAGCGAACGCTTTCTACCAGCACGAATGTGTCTGATCTAACATGTGGTCTTAAAACGTGCTCACTCCACGTGCAAACTCTTAATATTATCGGGTAGCACGTGCATTGCGCGTGCAAGACAATGTAATAGATGCCAGTGGCATCTGAGTTGACACCGGCTGTTCCATCATTTGCGGGCTGTTCCATCAATGTTGTTCTGCTCAGTATATATACACAAAACATTTGCACAATTTGAAAATAATACACATTTGTGCTCTACATACATAAGGTGTAATAAGTCGTAGAAGTCTCCTCGGATTTTGTAGCAATTGGAAAACAGGGAAAACCAACTCCTCCATCTTATCACTATGTTGTGTTTTCAGACAACTTTTATCTGCAAACGATGACTATTTAATATATGTTTACGGTTCATAAGTCGGATAAAACACTCCCCCTCGGTCTTGGTCGAGATTGTAAAACCTGAGAGCAGCAGGGACGGAGCTTGTAAAACCTCGGGCGAACGAAGCCCGAGGTTTTACAAGCTCCGTCCCTGCTGCTCTCAGGTTTTACAATCTCGACCAAGACCTCGGAGTCGTGTTTTATCCTTTACTTCAAAGGCTGGTGAACATCTTGGTCACTAGTTTTTTCGTTGTGTGAAGATAAGATCCACAACCCATTTGTTCAGTCGAAAAGTCTAGTACCAGTGTTTGTCGTGTTTAGATATATGCATAATGTTCCACTAAACAGACTGACCTATTGCAAGAGAAGTACATATCTGATACTGTGTTTGTCTTCTTTAGTGGGAATGATAATATAGCATCTATATGGACTATGGAATACATTTACTATTCACTTTACTTACAGTAGATAAACTTAATGCAAACGCAAACTATAAATTTACCATTACATTACTATTACTTATGTATATCTACACATGTGCATATTTACTTACATGAATAAATTTTGTGCATGTGAATGGGGCTAAAGCCTTAGTCTACTCGGGTGACTTTATCCCGGATAGTGCTGTTGAAACAGAGAAGGCGAACAGGTCGTTGGAGGTTAGGGAAGGGACGAGTGTTCCAAGTAGACCCTTGCTAATCGGCTTCAACTTTGAACTGTAGTACAGTTGATGGATTTTATTATTATATGTCAACCAGCAATGGGATCAATAGGAATGACAAGTCTTATTGAATGATGGACTTCCTCACTGTAAAATGGAGACGTTTCGGTAAAGATATTTAGTATACAGATTTCAAGCATTTGGATCCAACATGAATATTCTGAACAGCCAGGCATGTCCTATTTTACTTCTGGAAACTGATTTGTTCACGCCTGGGTTGTGGCCAGTATCTACATCTTACGGTTCGTCTGTCGATCCGTCCGTCTGTCCACCCTGTTTGGACCCGTGAAAGTTCGGGTTACAATATGAATATTGGCCTTCAGTAACCCTAGAGTGTCGATAGAGGCGAATAACGGGATCGGCGGTAAGGCTCGCTGACTTGGTTGACACATTTCATCGGTTCCCAGTTGTGTAAAGTGGTGCTCATGCTGTTGATCACTGGATTTTCTGGCCCAGACTTGATTATTTACAGACTGTCCCCATATAGCTTGAATATTGCTGAGTGCGGCTTAAATGCTTAACTCATCCATCCTCCCTCCTGTTTGGCTGAAGTCTAGAACTGCTGTTCTTCTAACAATCCACCAACATCTTACTTCACCAAACACTGTAAACTCACTATATAACAAACTTATTGTGACAGTGTACCCTACAAAGTGATAAAACATCATACACCACTCACTACAAACACACACACACACACGCACGCACGCACGCACACGCACACGCACACATGTAATAAATAATGTGAAGAAAACCTCATAAACACTCACTACATCTCAGTCAAGCCTTGTGAGACTACACACACACGCACGCACGCACGCACGCACACACGCACACATTATGTGATAAGTAATGTGAAGAAAACATCACAAACACTCACTACATTACAAACGTACTCGCTTCTTCTGGTTATCGGGTGAATGGACATGACAAATATTAATCATTATTGGTCAACCCTGGTGTATCATGGAACTGCAGTTCATGATCTGTCGACAACAGGTACACAGTGTCTTGCAAAACGAACATTGTATGTACACCAATTACCGATAAAAGTTGATCTCGTTGCGTGTACCTGTGGTACGACAACACGGTTTGGTGTACCCTAGTTTACAACTCACAGTTGATCTCGTTGCGTGTACCTGTATTTCCAGCGATAAGGACACAATAATTACATACGTGTAGACATTATGTAACATAGGAGGAAAGTGTAACAGAAAACAAGAGTTAGAAAAAGACACGATGTTCTTAAACAGAGGCCAGAAGGTTTAATCAGCCCTTTGAACTCATGTTTGAACAACAAGACGATTCATGGATTTAATTAATACTGTGATACATTAATACACAAATGATACAGAACAAAGCACTTGTATTTTAATACTGTTCAGTATCGAGACATCAGGTTACCGTCCTCGCTGACCTGAGGGAATTTCTGGGTCTTCAAACAGTATGCCTTGCAATTGACCGTTGTTGTAGCCTTAATAAAAAAGGTCGGTTGCAAGGGGACACTCTTGTCATGTTGTAGAGATTGATGGTTGAGAATATCATTATTTGTTCAGCAGGTACAGAACAAAGCACTTGTATTTTAATACTGTGGTGAGTATATACAGGTACATATACAGGAGAGTCCTTGCACCCAGCTATTCAGACTTCATCTTGGTACTCGTGCGTTTAATCAACAGGTATAATTCTGCATCTATTCCAACTATACTCCCACAAATAGCGTCACACTATATCTTAATATACCCCACTGAGGGATGCAGTAACCCCTACCCCCTGAAACACGGGCAGACTGTTTCAAAACACACCCCGTGTAAGATTAAAAATCAGATTCGTTAGCTCACCAAATTATGCGAGACTGCAACATTTATAACCCGTAGGAATATTTCTGAATATCTTGGACTGAAAACTCTGCAAAACGATCAGTTTTGTGTAAATGTGTCTTCAGGATCACATTATTTTGTGCAACAGGACACTTTGTTATGCTGCCACATTTATAACATAATAATTCAGTAGCCAAATCACTAGAACATGTTGTAATAACTTTGATTTATGTAATTAAACAGAATAACTAAGAGATGAATTAAAATGAGATTACCTTAAAGGCACGAAATTGGTATCGTGTTGAGTGGATTCACGATCGACGAGCTCAGTGTTCGCGGCTAGTGTTCATAAATCCTATTACACTTACCTGAGAAGTCGCTCGGTAACATTGGCGCTGCAAAAATCCGACAGAAATTTGCATATCAGGCTGGATTTTGATGGGTGCACTACATTGCCTGTTGGTAATCCAGGCCAGTGACGTAGGGGAATCCCCTAGTACCTGATTCACGTCATGCTGAAAGGGTATAACTGGCCTAGTTTCTCGTACTGGATAACGCAATTGTTTGGTAGCTCATTCGGGCCATCGCTTTATCGTCTTTCAAAATCTAGGCGACAAAGCGATAGTACGACACGACACTGCAATACGGCGAGACGATGTAGCGTAATTGCGATAGTCAGAAAACGAAATAGCGAAAACCCGACACAAAATGGCGATATGGTCAATCCTGGTGTATCATGGAGTTACAGTTCATGATCTGTGGACAACAGGTGCATTTTTTCTTGCAAAATATATATTGTCTGTACATCAGTTACCGATAAAGGACAAGTATGTACTGCTCACATGTCTTTAAGTGCAGTAGGGGCACTCGCAGGCGCCATTCGGTTTCAGTTTAAGGTTGGACCATCCATATGGACGCATATGGAGGGGAACAGAAAGGAAAGATACACTGAAGATCGCCCACAGAACACTACTTTACCAGCTTTCAAACCTGACATGGCATTGTAGGAGGCAGACTACAACAAAATATAACAGTTCTGTTCGTTGCGTGGAGTGTTATACCTCTAAAGTTTGAAAATAGCGTAATGTTGAAATTTGAATTGTATGTACACCAATTACCGATAAAAGTTGATCTCGTTGCGTGTACCTGTGGTACGACAACACGGTTTGGTGTACCCTAGTTTACAACTCACAGTTGATCTCGTTGCGTGTACCTGTATTTCCAGCGATAAGGACACAATAATTACATACGTGTAGACATTATGTAACATAGGAGGAAAGTGTAACAGAAAACAAGAGTTAGAAAAAGACACGATGTTCTTAAACAGAGGCCAGAAGGTTTAATCAGCCCTTTGAACTCATGTTTGAACAACAAGACGATTCATGGATTTAATTAATACTGTGATACATTAATACACAAATGATACAGAACAAAGCACTTGTATTTTAATACTGTTCAGTATCGAGACATCAGGTTACCGTCCTCGCTGACCTGAGGGAATTTCTGGGTCTTCAAACAGTATGCCTTGCAATTGACCGTTGTTGTAGCCTTAATAAAAAAGGTCGGTTGCAAGGGGACACTCTTGTCATGTTGTAGAGATTGATGGTTGAGAATATCATTATTTGTTCAGCAGGTACAGAACAAAGCACTTGTATTTTAATACTGTGGTGAGTATATACAGGTACATATACAGGAGAGTCCTTGCACCCAGCTATTCAGACTTCATCTTGGTACTCGTGCGTTTAATCAACAGGTATAATTCTGCATCTATTCCAACTATACTCCCACAAATAGCGTCACACTATATCTTAATATACCCCACTGAGGGATGCAGTAACCCCTACCCCCTGAAACACGGGCAGACTGTTTCAAAACACACCCCGTGTAAGATTAAAAATCAGATTCGTTAGCTCACCAAATTATGCGAGACTGCAACATTTATAACCCGTAGGAATATTTCTGAATATCTTGGACTGAAAACTCTGCAAAACGATCAGTTTTGTGTAAATGTGTCTTCAGGATCACATTATTTTGTGCAACAGGACACTTTGTTATGCTGCCACATTTATAACATAATAATTCAGTAGCCAAATCACTAGAACATGTTGTAATAACTTTGATTTATGTAATTAAACAGAATAACTAAGAGATGAATTAAAATGAGATTACCTTAAAGGCACGAAATTGGTATCGTGTTGAGTGGATTCACGATCGACGAGCTCAGTGTTCGCGGCTAGTGTTCATAAATCCTATTACACTTACCTGAGAAGTCGCTCGGTAACATTGGCGCTGCAAAAATCCGACAGAAATTTGCATATCAGGCTGGATTTTGATGGGTGCACTACATTGCCTGTTGGTAATCCAGGCCAGTGACGTAGGGGAATCCCCTAGTACCTGATTCACGTCATGCTGAAAGGGTATAACTGGCCTAGTTTCTCGTACTGGATAACGCAAATGTTTGGTAGCTCATTCGGGCCATCGCTTTATCGTCTTTCAAAATCTAGGCGACAAAGCGATAGTACGACACGACACTGCAATACGGCGAGACGATGTAGCGTAATTGCGATAGTCAGAAAACTATGGTGGCTGATTCGGGCCATCGCTTTATCGCCCTGTAAAATCAAGGCGACATTGCGACAAAGCGATAGCACGACACGACATTGCGATACGCCGACACGATATAGCGATATTGCGATACGGCCAGAAAACGAAATAGCGAAAACCCGACACGATATAGCGATAACACGACACGAAATGGCGATATCACGACACGAAATGGCGATAACAAGACACGAAATGGCGATAACCCGACACGAAATGGCGATATCACGACACGAAATGGCGATATCACGACACGAAATGGCGATAAAACTGGGCGACATTGCGATATGGCGATAACGCGAAAAGGCGACATTGCGATATAGAGACACGATATGGCGATACAGCGATATTGCGACATAGCGATACAGCGACATTGCGATATTGCTTCCTTTCCATTTATGAAATATGGAAAAGCGGGTAAGCTGATTCAGTTTTAGAATCTGATAGGTGGAGTATGTGAGATAAACGCATTTGTAAAACCATCCAGTTTACAGAAATAGCTATAGCTCATCCAAAAGCACGATGAGTGATGACATATTTCAAACTGTGATAGTTGTGCAGGCCATGGTCATGCTAACTTTGTAGGCTATAGGATTTCACCAGAACGGATTTGCCATCATACCGTGCCTTTTTTTTCTTCTTTACGAAATGATAATATGATCATAAAGAAAAGTTGTAGAAGACTTTTTATTCTTGTATCTATATATAAGAAAATATTACATTGTACACTGAATTAATTTCAGTAAGTATAGTAAGTCACTCTCAGAATTTAAAGAATTTAAAGCAAAATATATTTGACGCCGAATACAGTATTGTGGACCCACTGATGACCTTCAGCGTTTGAGGAGACAGCCCAATTAAACAGTCCGAGATACAATATTACACATGATTAGATTAAACAATTTGATACAAAATTGGGTGGAATTGACTTTATTTTAGGTTTGTTGAGGCTAGAGCAATAGAATTTTACAGGAAAGGTACATGTGTGGGGATGTAAATGTTTTTGGGGTGAAACATCTAGTTAATAAAATACAATGTATATGATTAATGCACATGGGTTTCAATCTATCTCTACAGATATTTATAGATTAAGAAAGTGTAGGTCTTGTAGTTGTTATAGCATGATCCCTCTGGTAAACGATTTGAAAACAGATAAAAACATGTATGTTTGTTTGTTTGTTTGCTTGCTTTCTGACCATGTCAATGTTGTATTTGAATGGTGGGGTGGTTAATACTATTACAACGTCGACACATTGTTCCGTACATAAGGACAAAAAATATTACACTAAATGTAGAAATGTTTGAGATATTTACCGATTTTTTTCTAAATAGTCATTAGCAGGGTTGGGTGTTACCAAAATGTTCGTATTGCGATGTTTTGTGATATACGTTGGCGTACTGCAATATGTATTGCAATACATTGTGAAAGTGGAACACATGGTTTAAGGCCATGAAATTACTGTTTCATTTCTTTTGAAACAATGCCACTAGCCACTTAGGAATCAGGTGTGATTGTAGGAGAGATCAAATGAACATGTTTCTGAATGCTTTGCTCTAATGTTTGGAACTCGAGAAAAAGCGTCTGCAGCGGGGTCAACCATTTCGGTTTGTTTATCCCCACAACAAGTGCCCTACCAATCTATTTTCTTTAATTCACATGGTTTAAAATTCATGCTAGTACAATCACATGACCAATAAACATTTTCGAAACTAAAAATATGCGGTTTAAACAGTATTTGTTCAAAAAAAAGAAAAAGAAAAGACATCAGAAAGACAACAGAGAACCCACAAAAAGGAATGGCAAACAGATCGAACAAGGCCTGTATGGGTGCCTCTCCCAAGAGAAAACAGCTTAAACGAATTAAACACGATTAAGAGATTGTAAAAGGATGTATAATTCAATGAGTCAATTTTCAAAACCAAGAAAACGAGTTTATGTGTTATTTAACCATACGTTTGGAGTTGAATTATGAAATGATAAATGGATGTAAGAAGTAATTCTGCATGAATATTGGATACGTTATCTTTGCCACAGATTATTTCTTCAACAGAGAATCTATTGCGGTAGAAGTACTGGTTATATTATGTCTGATGTGACGAAATACAGGGCAAAAAATGTAGTACGGGGTATCTTCTGTTAAAAAGCCACATTGGTATGAACTGTTTTGTTTTATATGTCTTTCGAAATGGTGTAAGTTTAAAACACTACACCCAGTCTCAGTTTGGACATGATAATTTGGAAAAAGTTGGATAATTTGGCAATAATTAAAGTATTTATAGCTCTGAAAATGAGAGTGTAATAAGTAAGATATAATTTAAATTTAGACAATAACTTTGCCGATTTACATATTCGTCCAGATTATTGTAGCCTTGTATGACTAATGGAAGAAGAGAGTGTTATAGTGTTAAACTCGTCTAGTTGTTTTTGTTCTGGCTGTCTTGAGTATCTTTGGCATTATGAAGGAAATAGTGAGTATTTTGCCCACTTCTTGTGGAGTTTATCTTGTTAAGTACTCTGGCGTTAAACATGTACCATCTTATACAAAATAAACAATTTATGATTCTTTCTCCTTTGAAAGAGAGATGGCATACATGTTTCTTCGTCATTTGTTTAATGATTGATACCCATGATGGCCTCACTTAAGGTACGATGAGCATCAAGGTGTAATCTTTCTAGCACTGATCCTTGGTCTTGGGATCAGTTGTCTCAAATGAAGTCACAGTATTCAAAGACAGGAAGGAGGAATGATATATACAGTCTTTCTGTTTAGTTTATTAGTTCATATTTAAGCCTCCAAAAGCAATATATTATAGGACTAGTTTCTTTGCTTGATATTCGATTTGCATATTCTATATACCATTGCTTTGAAATCGTAGCCCTAAATGTTTATGCTAGTCATCCATCATTAAATCTGTTTTCGCTCTAGGTATTGCCTTTCAGTGAATAACGTAGTCACTGGTTTGGGGGGACTAAACGACACCTGCAATTCATTTCTTCATTCAGACAGATTAGCAAGATCACTGTTCAACATTCTTGGTGCATCGGTGGGGTTACGTATGATTATGTAAAGGCAGGTATCATCAGCAAATAAAAGTATGTTGCTTGATACCAATAAGTGATTCATTTATCTAAACAAGGAACATAAGAGGACCCAATACGGAGTGTATTAATGTATAATGATATAAAGGAAATACGAATATTATTAGAAGTTTGGCTACATCACAAAAATGGCAGATCGTATCGGGTGAACCGGTTCGCGAAAAGTGTACCGCAATATATAGTACTGTGAAGCTCGTATGGCAATATAACGGTTAAGCGGTATTATCGGCCACGTCCACAAATTAATCATTGTCGTACTTTAAAACGAACTTCTAAGCTACAACCAAATCGAGAAAGTGTTAACTTTAACAAGTAAAAGATAAGGTTCCGATTTTAAATAAATAAATAAATAAATAAATAAATAAATAAATAAATAAATAAATAAATAAATAAATAAATAAATAAATAAATAAATAAATAAATAAATAAATAAACATGAGATATTACTAGGATGCACACGTAAAGCACGTTCTTCATCCATTATGTACCAGTCGGCGGCAGGGATGATGTGCTGTGAACGAACCTAGCACATTGAGGTATACTAGTATATTTCAAAATTGCACTTTGTGCATTATGAACTGATAAAAATCATGACATTAGTACTAAACATTAACTTGACACGGCAAGACGTAGACTTTCGGAAAACGGGAAATCAGCTTCATCCTTTTGTGCACATTACCATGGCCACACATAATTTTAACTGTTTGTTTCCAAATCGTCTTCCAGAGGCATCATGCAATAACAACTACAAGACCCAGACTTTCTTAATCTATAAATGTCTGTAGAGATAGACTGAAACCCATGAACATTAATCATGTAAATTGTTTTTTATTAACCAGATGTTTAATCCCATACTCCACATATTAGATTCTAAAAGTGAATAAATTTATCCACTTTTCCACATTTCACAAATGGAAAGGGAGCAATATCGTCATATCGCAATGTCGCTGTATCGCCAAATCGCATTGTCGCTGTATCGCTATATCGCTGTGTCGCTATATCGCAATGTCGCTGTATCGCTTTATCGCAATGTCGCTGTATCGCCATATCGTGTCTCTATATCGCAATGTCGCCTTTTCGCGTTATCGCAATGTCGCTGTATCGCCATATCGTGTCTCTATATCGCAATGTCGCCTTTTCGCGTTATCGCCATATCGCAATGTCGCCCAGTGTTATCGCCATTTCGTGTCGGGTTATCGCCATTTCGTGTCTTGTTATCGCCATTTCGTGTCGTGATATCGCCATTTCGTGTCGTGTTATCGCTATATCGTGTCGGGTTTTCGCTATTTCGTTTTCTGGCCGTATCGCAATATCGCTATATCGTGTCGGCGTATCGCAATGTCGTGTCGTGCTATCGCTTTGTCGCAATGTCGCCTTGATTTTACAGGGCGATAAAGCGATGGCCCGAATCAGCCACCATAGAAAACGAAATAGCGAAAACCCGACACAAAATGGCGATATGGTCAATCCTGGTGTATCATGGAGTTACAGTTCATGATCTGTGGACAACAGGTGCATTTTTTCTTGCAAAATATATATTGTCTGTACATCAGTTACCGATAAAGGACAAGTATGTACTGCTCACATGTCTTTAAGTGCAGTAGGGGCACTCGCAGGCGCCATTCGGTTTCAGTTTAAGGTTGGACCATCCATATGGACGCATATGGAGGGGAACAGAAAGGAAAGATACACTGAAGATCGCCCACAGAACACTACTTTACCAGCTTTCAAACCTGACATGGCATTGTAGGAGGCAGACTACAACAAAATATAACAGTTCTGTTCGTTGCGTGGAGTGTTATACCTCTAAAGTTTGAAAATAGCGTAATGTTGAAATTTGAATTGATCAACCACTATACAGTACATGGTCTCTTCTGGTGTGCATCATCTGCCTACAGCTGGTATGACTGATCATTGCACCAATAGAGAAGCTTGTGTTGTCATCTTTGGTTTTACAAGGTCTGGTGTACCTGTTTACAGCACACAGCTGATCTCGTTGTGTGTACCTGTCTTCCCCGAGATAAAGGTACAGTACTTACATACTTGCAGACATTATGTAACATAGCAGGAAGGTGTAACAGAAAACGGGAGTTAGAAAAAGACAAAGATGTTCTTGAACAGTTCGGCCCTTTGAACGGCAACACGAGTCATAGATTTAATCAATACAGTGATACATTAATACATGAATAGTTCTATTGTAATACTGTTCACTCACTATGGTGAGTATATACAGTTACACATACAGGAGAGTCCTTCCACCCAGCCTTTCAGACTTCCAGTCTGGTACTCGTGCGTTTAATCAACAGGTGTAAATCTGGAAGTGTATCTACAACTAGACTCCCACAAATACGAAATTCTATATCCTAATATACCCCACTGAGGGATGCAGTAACTCCTACCCCCTGAAACACGGGTAAACTGTTCAAAACACACCCCGTGTAAGATTAAAAATCAGATTCGTTGGCGGACAAACATTATGCGACATTGCAACATTTATAACCTGTTGGAATATTTCTAAATATCATGGACTGAAACATTGCAAAACGATCACTGGGTCTGTGTAAAAGGACACTTTGTTATGCCACATTTATAACATAATAATTCAGTAGCCAAATCACAAGAAAATGTTGTTATAACTTTCATTCATTTAATTAGACAGAATAACTAAGAGATGAAATAAAATGAGGTTCCCTTAAAAGTAAGAAATTGATATCGTCAATTGGATTCAATCGCGCTACTGCTGTCACCGATTGATACTGCTACAAGTGAATCCTGTTGTGCGTGTTTACCATTTAAAAGTAACTTGCTGAGTGTAACGGGACTTTCCTGAAGACAGTTGAAATGTGATTCTGCATGAGTTGATGGATATATCAACATTCAGGGTGAGAGGCGGGTAGACTAGGTCGGTATTAGTCCCCAATTTTAATGTGCTCAGATGTCCGCTGATGCAAATCTTTTAAGGTGTTTACTATCAACAAGTGTACCAGTTTGTTGCATCTATAACACTTGTTGCATTCAGGTATTTACTGTGCGCGGACAGGCAGGTACGCCAACAAGCGAACCTCTCTCGTCTCGCAGAAGCTAATGAAGAGTGAGTGAGTTTTAAGCACTATGCCAACAATATCACGTCGGGGTACACCAAACATGGACTTCACACATTGGGCTTCGGCGTGACGAGCGAATACTTTGACCGCTAGGCTACCCCACCCTCCCACCTGAAGACGAATCTCTTCCTCAAGATCTGAATCTCTCTCACTGGGGACATCTTTTATGATCAAATCTAGATCTTTGTTTCAATCAATATAAACTTGAGACTTGAACACGTGAGTCTAGGCGTGAGCTGACAAGCTTCTCTACTGATGCCTGTTTCCCGACTCAGTGTATCTCGCCTGTTGTCGTAGTCTTATTGAAAAAGATCGGTTGTACGAGGACACTTTTGTCACGTTGCAGTGATTGTTGGTTGAGAATGTCATCATTTGTTTAGTCCCCGAGTGGAAAAAGTGTAAATGTTTTGAACCATCCTTTGGTGAGAGAGAGAGAGAGACCAGCCTAACAAGGACTTTGAGTCAACAGGAATCAATTCAATCAGTTACTTTTTGTCCTTGAATGCGTTCACTCATATTTGAAAAACGTACTCCACTTATGGTTGAATTAGTTGAATGCAAATATTCTGTTTGGTAATTCTTACTTGGGAATCGTAAGATTCATAGTTTAGAAGTATGTACCAAATGTGAAATGGAATGAGATAGCCACAGTATTGTAATACCCTTCAAGGTTGCTTAAATAGAATGCAAAAATATTCATCGTATGTAATTGTTGAATTGTAACAGGATTTCTGCTTTTGGGTCCGCGTTTAGCTCAATCTCAGTTAATATCAGGTTACCCGACAACAATTCTGAAAACGGGTATGTTTTCAATGCACTAGGAGTCAGTATTCACTGGGAAGAAGGATGATTTTTAAGTACAGAAAAACACAACCATCCGGATTAACGAGGCTTCACTGCAATACTCAATGAACAGTTACAGGACACGTTTCTCTGTCACGCTTTTCGTTCCTTGAAAGCAGTGCAGTACATACGACAGGTTGGTGCACAGGCGATCGAAAAGGGGAATCCCCTCAGTGGCTATGCGCAGTTCTAATGACAGTTCAGCACGATTAAGTCTGTTTGGGTCACAATAATACCGATTAACCACAATCTAACACCAAGTCGATCGGTTCATGATAGAACATTCTTCAACGCAAAGCAAAATGTAATTAAAACATTAGACCAACTCTGGAAAGAGATCAGAACGTTTGTCTCCAAAATGTAAAAGTTACTGAACAAACTGTGTTCATTTTGTTTTGGTTTTCCGTGTAAAGCTTCACGAGTGTAAAGTTACGTTGAAATAAATGTTTGGTAAAGATTTGGAGTTGGATTGTGATTCAACGGTGTCATCTTGACCCAAACAGATATCGATGGTAGTTGGTGTGGGTGGCTGAAAAGTGGGTTACATGCTCTACTATAAATACATTTCAAAGGACACTGTCATACTGTTTGAATGGAGAGGCAGTCACGACAAAACGTGAGCAGGTCCATATTTATCTCAAAGTCCAATCCTTTGCAGATGAAGCTTTCTCTTCTGTCTCAATTCTCTCAGTTCTCTCTTTCTGTCTCAATTCTCCCACTTCTCTCTTTCTGTCTCAAATATCTTGAAAAAGGCTAAGCGTTAATATCAATTTGAGCTGACAAACGTATCGGTTGCAGTCTGGTTATAGACTCAAAGTGCGCTGCGACAACTTCAGACAAGCAAAGGCAGAACCAAGTTAGACTGTTACCTTCCCGTAGCAGTACCACTACACCAGTACCACACAAAAGGAAAGGGTTGCAACGACGAAACCACCCCCTCTTCAATCCAAGTTAGATTTCACCACTACAATATTTTCCTTATTATATCCAAATGTTTTATACATTTCAATACCCCAAATGTTCGAAACGAGCAAAATGCATAAGCACTTTATGTTCTGTTCAGTAATGTATAATGTTATTTACATATGACCCACCACATATTTTTCTGTCCATATCCGAGGAACGTTTCAGAGTAATTGTCTTGCCGTCTGAAATATTTCTACCTCTTTTTTATTGTGATTTATGCGTGTGGTACAGGATCGATACGCAAACAAGGACAAACGTCTGTACGCCTTGTGACATGCGGTAAATTAGGATAGATGTCTGTACGCCTTGTGCCACCCTGTAAACAAGAACAAATGTGTTCGTCATGTCACATGCTGTAAATTAAGAAAGCTGTCTGTACGAGAGGATGTCAGTAAGTTTTGAGCCTTGCATAGAAAAACACAAAATATTGGTATGAACCACATTTATTTTTCAACATAGTCCCCTTGTGAGTCAAGACACTTGTTCCATCTTTTCTGCCAGGCGCTGATGCCATCTCTGTAGAAGGCGCCATTTTGGTCCTCAAACCAAGCCTCAGTAGCAGCAATAAGCTCATTATCATCCTGAAATCTACGACCACGCAAGTGTTTCTTGAGATTTGGAAACAGATGGTAATCACTTGGTGCCAGGTCTGGAGAGTAAGGGGGATGCGGCAAGATTTCGTAGCCGCATTCCTGGACAGCAGCGGCTGCAACGCGAGAGGTGTGTACTGGAGCATCGTCTTGATGTAGAAGAATACCACGTCTGATCTTGCCCCGGCGCTTCTTCTTGATTGACTGTCGCACTTGCCTCAACAAGTTAGCGTAATATTCCCCATTCATTGTTTGGTAAGTAATCTATGTGGATGACGCCTTTGCTATCCCAGAAGACTGTCGCCACTACCTTCTGCACTGATCTGGAGACTTTGAACTTTTTGGTCCTGGGAGAAATGACATGTTTCCATTCCATGGATTCTTGTTTGCTCAGGATCATAGTGGTGGATCCAGGTGCCACCACAGGTTACTAGCCTAAAGTGAAAATCTTCTGGAGTCTTGTTGTATCTGGTTAGCATGGAGTTGCTTATAGTGATCCTTGTTTGCTTCATTTCATCTGTAAGCAGTCTTGGCGCCCATCTTGCGCACACCTTAGACACAACGAGATCTTCATAAAGAATTGTCTCGATGGATCCGTGTGAAATGCCTGTGGTCTCCTCTAACTCGGGGAGTGTGATTCGACGATTTTCCAGCACAAGTCTATGCACTCTGTCAATGTTTTCCTGACTAGTGCTTGTTGTTGGGCGACCTGGACGGGGATCATCTTCAAGACTCTCTCTACCATGCTTAAATTCATTAACCCATCGTTTGATGGTAGCAGATGAAGGGGAAGACTTCCCATAAACTGCTGAAAGCCTTTCTTCAATGTTCTTCGCCGAGTTTCCTTCAAGAACTAAAAACATAATTACTGCTCTATACTCAATTTTATTCATTTTCACTGCCGTGAGGGGAGTCTGTTTCTGTCAATGTGAGCTGTTCAATAACTTCTGAGAGTAGGATACCAAAACGTATATGTCACATCAGCTACACCCCAAGGTTCAATGTCGTACCATAGGCTGTGACGCCTGGGTATGAAAAATACCCAAGGCTCAAAACTTATTGACATCCCCTCGTATGCCTCGTGACATGCTGTAAATTTGGACAAATGTCTGTAGGCCTTGTGCCACATTGTCAACAAGGATCAGCATGTTTATCATGTCAGAAAGACGCCCATGCGTTTGATTCATATTGACGAAACATACCATTTCGAATACGCCCTTTTTGTCAAACTCCATCAAAGTAAAATATTGATGAAATGAAAAATAACTACTTCTCAAACAGCTTGGTTAGACGGCCATATGAAATCAGTGAAACTGTTCGTGACAAAAATACACAAAACACAATCTCCGGCCGGAACGTATAACCAGCTCGCTGACTTGGTTGCCACATGCCATCGGTTCCAAGTTGCGCAGATCAATGTTGATCACTGGATTTTTCTGGTCCAGACACAATTATTTACAGACCGCCGTCGTATAAGTGGAATATTGCTGAGTGCGGCGTAAATTCAACAAGGAATGTTATAGAATAACAATTTTGATGTAAAAATACACTCTTCAAAAAGGTAGGGGATAATGAACTTTCAGTTTGGATAGGAAGTGTAAACCTTGACAAACGTTTCAAAGACAGACATCTTATGAACGCACCACCATTTTCCTCTATTGCCACCCCTAAATACAACGCATGGTATGCACGTGCACAACCCAGTAGCCCCAGACACGTGCATAGGGTCCCATTCTTGATTTTGCCGTTTTTTCAAGAAAGTCGAGAAATCACTTAGAACATTAATTTTGACACTCATCTTGCTTCACACATTAGTTAGTGTTTGTTTCTAGTCGTTTGTTTTAAAATGAAAATCGTATACAGGCAAATTACATGCCATACACCAATCATCTTTCAAAAGTGACTACATTCCAAATAACTATGGTTGTAAGGAAGTGCAAATGGTGATGCACTCTCAAAACATTCAATATTATCGTATCTATACACCTGGAAATTAATCAAGCAACACCCCAATTTTTTCTATTGGAGCAACTTTGAAGTGTTCTGACAATCAAAATATGCCGGGTTGATATAGTTTGACACTTTTTTATTCAACAGACGATCTCTGACAAACAACTTAAAGGGAAAAAGTATCAAGACTTTGCTTTATTGCAACGAAATCCAAATTCTTAAAACTGTCTTAAATTCATGAAAAAATGGACACAATTTACTATTCATCCACAGACGTTGTTGTCAGGTGTATTAACACAAATGTCACATGGAAAGAAAGAACAGTCATCTGAGAGTCTGCACACCGACTTTCATCAATATCTAGTGTGTCCTCCCTGCGCACGCACCACCGATTCCAGACGCCTCCTCATTCCTTGGATGAGTCTCCGGATCTGATTCTGGGGGATCCTGTTCCACTCCTCATGCAGGGCAGCCGTCAATTCGTTGAGATTATGGACTGGTGGGTCTCTCTGCCTCACACGACGGCCAATAAAGTCCCACAAATGTTCAATGGGGTTGAGGTCAGGGCTCATGGCAGGCCATGGAATTCTGTCAATTGCATTTTGCCGCAAAAAATCATTTACAGCATGCGCCCTGTGAGGTCTAGCATTGTCGTCCATAAATATGGGTCTCGTTGCCAGAGGATGGTTCTCAAAATGAGGTACCACAGCCCTGTCAAGAACCTCCTGTTGGTAACGAACACCGTTAAGGTTGCCACGGATGGTAATGATATCCAACTTGCAGTTCATGGAAATGCACCCCCATACCATAACGGAACCTCCCCCAAAGGCCACAGTCTCCTGGATGTTCCGTGGAGCCATTGCTGTGTTCCTCTGCCTCCAGACCCGAGTACGACCGTCCACCATGTGCAGCAAGAACCGGCTCTCATCTGAGAAATGGACCTTCCTCCAAGAGGCAATGTTCCAGTGCAAACGGTCATTACACCAGGCCAGTCGGGCTGCCTTATGGGCTGGAGACAGTCTGGGTCGCTTGATTGGCCTCCTTGCCCGGTATCCTGCAGCTTTCAGACGATTCCGAACAGTCCTGTTCGAGATGGGTCTCCCTGGAAGCCACTCCTGTCTCAACCGAGAGCTCGAGTCGAAGGACCTGCGCCGTACAAGTCTCAGTAAAGCTCTGTCCTCCCGGACTGTGGTCTTCCTGGGTCTTCCTGGTCTAGGCAGGTCTTTAACTTCATTAGTGGCCCGGTATTTTTTCAAAAGTTTTGAAATTATGGAATGATGTCGTCCGATTTGAGTCCCGATTTGTCTTAGAGACATACCAGCATTCCTCATGCCGATTATTTGCCAACGAGTGGCCTCTGATAATTTCCTACGTGCCATGACATTGAAATGAATGAAAAACCGAATGCAATCGACAACCTGCGCTTGTAAACACCCCAGGGAAAAAGTGCATTTTTCGAAAGTTGAGGTTAAAGCAATGCACGTGCGCTGTGCAAGCTTCACGCGCGTCATATCAACCCATGAAAAGCTCATGCTGTATGTCAATACATCAAAATTGAATAATCAATCATCAAAATTACTTCGTTAACCTTTGTTAAGTTTTTATGTGTCTTTGAATTTGGTGTTGCTTAATTAATTTCCATATGTATACATTGATTGACTCCGATAAATCTCCTAAAAGATCCCCTATTTTTTGAAGAGCATATGATGCACAATAGGGGAATCATAAACGCTAAAGCAACAGCTGCTGGCCACAAACATTTCGTATCTGTGTCAGGTCAACATGGGAAGTGCATTGAAATCATAAACCTATATACACTGCATGCGACCCCGAGGCTTTGTATTGGTTTATTGTTATGTGTTGGCATCCATACTGAAATTGAAACAGTAAGTTATCCAAGGAAGATTACGAAATTTCATTAGCATCACAATATCTACATGCTTCACTCTGAAGTCATCTGGAATGAAGGACTGTGCTCAACAAAATCTAAACAACCTCTATATTACTCATACACTGTCGTTATATTCAGCAAGTATTTTTGTGTAGGAACATTTGTATGCAACATGCAAAACCAAATGTAATGTGAAAAGTTTCATTACACAAGACTCGCTTGTATAAATGTAGCCACTTGCTTCGGTCAGCTGTTATAAACTAGGTTTTTGCAAAATATTCCAATCTGTTTAAGGGTACTGTTTACATGTGAGCTGATGTATTGAAAACAATTCTTAACATTGAAAGGATCATTGTCATAAGTTCGGCAAATGATGAAAATCAGTGAAACTTAGCAATTTCTTAACGAAATTGTACACCAAAATGTAGCTGTTCACATGCACGATATTTGCACATGCCTTTCAGCAATTTGATGCATGATCTTCGTTTAATTCATCTACATAAAGTTTCCAGTTGGTTTCCCCAAGTTAGTGGAGAAATTCATTTTCGATGTAACCATGTATCTATACATGACATTTAGTGAGTGTTTTGAGTGATGCTGAACTTTTGATGAGTAGTAGTAAACTAGCCGAAGCCATACAACGAAGCCATACAACGAAGCCATACAACGTGCATGAGCACTCATGCGAACATCACTGGCTGACACCCTGGATGACCGAACGACATGTCTGTCCTTTCCGAGTTCTGGGTGCTCAGATAGCCGAGTAGTTAAAATCGTCACTTGGAGGAGCCGGGTTCGATTCCCCACGTGGTTCGATGTGTGAAGCCTATTTCTGTTGTAGTAGAATATTGCTAAAAGCAGCGTAAAACCTTGCTTACTGTCAATTCTGACCATAGCTCTATTGAGAAAACGTTCAGTTTTTTTTTTAGAATCATGTAATTCAGCATGTGGTTTTACGGTATTGTCACGGGCATTGTGTCGTATGTCGGTTTATCGAAAGAACAGTGACGTCGAATAATTCGTTAGGCGCGTTTTAGTCTGAAACATTTTGCGATTTACTCATCTCGATGTGTATCGTTGAAACCATTTAAATAAATTTATAACAATATTGTAATAACTGTTACTTACATTTCTGTAACAAAACATAAAATAGATATAATCCATCCTATATACCTTTATGATACCTCTTACCAATATCGACAAAGCTGCATGCCAAGGCAACAACGTAAGACAACCAACCGACCAATCAACTAACCAAACGACCAACTGACCAACCGACCAACCGACCGACCAGTCACGCAAAAGGAACGTCTTTTGCATTCTTTGTTGTGTGTTCTGTAAGAGAAATAGCCACATAATACCGAGCAATGCCAAACAAATGTACAAATATTTTCGTTTCTTTTGGTACAGGTTGTTTTTATGCATTTTAAAGTAATGTCAAATAAATTAACTTGATGTCTAATTAAGATACACGGTAAAATCTTTTCTTACATATCAAAGCTATTCTTTGCAGAGAAAAGATTCTGTTTAACAGATCCAGATTTTTAATACTATGAAGGAAATTGAGATGGGTGAAATATATATTTATACGTCATGAGTGACAACTTCATCTTGTAACCCGCACGAAGACGGTAAAAAATTGAATATAAAAATTTACTATTCTTGTTCTCTTATTACTTACTCATTGTGGATTTCTTTCACCCGCCTCATTTAACATGAAAGTACTGGTACAGACTTTCGTTATTCGACTCTGCTGTGTGTTTTTATCATTATGATGATGTTAATTTTCAATACTTGTTGTTTTTGCCTTCACTGGTAAATATTTTAACTATGTTTAGCCACAAAGGTCTGAAGAGTAGTCTCCCTTGTCCCCAAAACATCAGTGATACTCTTTTTGCCATGAAATGTGCAGCACAGAAACAAGACTAAGTAAACGTTTGTGTGAGGTATGTTCGTAGCGGTGTATAACTGACTGTATTCCATGTCATATAACGTTAATAGAAAAGTCTTAGGTTAGCTTGTGGCAGTAATGCTACTTATTATCATTGCATCATTCCGCTTGCTCAAATGTAATAGACATATGCAATCTCGTTTGTAACCAACTCGTGTTATTCTGGCACAAAACGGATGGCGCCCCTCTCGAATGATTTGGTGTAGGAGCATCTGAATTATTTCAACCAGGAACTACATGTCACAAACCGAAAGTAGACCTTGTGGATAATCAGCACATATTGACACAAACGAAAACAAAACCTTTTAGGCTACATACATTTATTATGATAAAGCCTCCTTTTGGATTGTTCTTGAAGGAGAGGCACTCTTCAAAAGAGAAGAATAACAATCAATGTAAGAATAAATATGCAAAAGCTTTCATATAGCAAGGCTAACAATTATAAAGAGTCCACACAAGGTTCCACAAACACAGGAAAAGTGTTCAAAGTCACTGAGTTTCCATAAGCACAAGGATAGAAACTGGCCCATAAACAAAGAAACAGTTCACAGGCGTGTAGATGCACACATGATATGTTGTCACCTTCCAGAACCACGGAAGCTACTACTTGAGTTATAAAATCAGAGTAATTCCTCTTAAGCCTGAAATAAATAACAAAATACCTACTCGCTAGTCATGTGATAACCCAACAATATGCCATATCAATACATCTAAGATAATAAACTTCTTAAAATAATGTCCATGACGCAACTCAAGACTTGTACGAGAAAAAACATTACAACAAAACAATTATTCTTATACCTTCACCACCAACTGACAAATTACTCATTTAACTTCCTTTAAAGAAACAAAAGCATACTCAGAAAAAGGCCTTCTCCTAAGGATTCCCCTTGATAGTGAAATTCAACTGTGATTAACTTAAAGTATTCTGACCTTAAATAGCAGTTGGAAAGCTAAATGCATGTTTTCCACAGGGATGAAAAGATGTGTTTGGGAGATATGTTCCCACCTTAAGGATGATGACCGCCCCTACCAAAATACATCCCAAAATACATAAAAGGGCATGAAATGTGACACTACACCTCTATTCCTGTTTGATTCCAGTGGTAGTCAGTGTGGCCAAAGTACTTATACATTGTATTGCTGTTTTTGTTTTTGCTTATTTTCTTCAAAGAATTAAACCTCCTTGATACTTCTGAAAGGAAGCGAAAAACGTACTAGTAAGAGACTGAATCTGACGTAATTATTCCCACATGTGTCACCTTATATCTCGAATTATATCTCCGAAAAGAGTATAATAATTACAAACTGGATTTGCTGTACTGAATATGCAAACATTTAAAAAACAAATGTGAAAACCCCTCAAAAGCACGCTACTTTGAATTCCAAAGCAGAAACTCCAAAATGACTTTAAAATATTTCTCACAGAACATTTTTGTAGCATTGCTGTGATACCCCATGTGGAATTTTAACTAAATTTGCTGAAAAATATATGAATGACCCAATACAAGTCAGACTGAAATATTCCCAAAGATGTGAAATATATGCCCAGTGTTAAAGATTACAGTTGGTTAGTTATACAGGCATAAAGTTATTGCTTTGTCTTTCAAGATTACATTTGCTAAACCTGTTGGAAGCGCACGTATAATCGCCAGAACAAACCCGCAAAGTTGTCAGAAAAACACTCGGCTGGACCTGTGAGAGCCTTTATGTCAACAAACACACGCGTGAGTGTATTTGGAACTCTCGACGCAAATCGCATGATTCATATTAAACATAATTTTGTTAGCTACCTTCTTAGTAGGACGATACATATTTTTTTCAGGATTTTTTAAACAATAACATTATGCCATAAACGATTATTTTTATCAAAGCACCGCATCCATTACGCGCGGTCTGATAGATTTGTCTAATTTTTGTACACAGCATGCATCGAGTTGTTGGACGAGTACTCTTGGAGGTTACGGAAACGGGCGACCGATGACGAATGATGCAGTCTGTCAATCAACCTGACGCATGCGCCAATTTGAGCAAATGAGAAGGTCGAGTGCTCAGGTAAGTTTTTCATTCGTCACTACTTGTGTGATTCTGGCAAACCGAATCCTGTATGTCACGGACAGAGACGAATAGTTGCGAATGGTGATTTTTCCAAGACTTACTTCCAGGGTCAGACGATGTCTTCGAGTTATGCCATTCTCACTCGCGATATCTATGTCCAACTGCTAGCATTTGATGTGTGTCTTTAACTATACCAATGCGGTCGGAACAACAGATTTGATCGGACCAAAGAGTGAGCCATGCCTATCGTTCTGTCGCGATACATTTTCAGGGCGATATAGCGATGACCCCAGTGGGACACCATACGGAAGAATGTTTGAGTTTCATTTTCCTTGTATCAATGTTTTAAGAGAGAATAGTGAAAAAACAACCTGATATGGTGACAGTGACTGCAAGATGTTTGAAATATCGCTAATGCTTCTGTATAACCAGGGGCAGATACAGCTGTTTGAGAAAAAAATGGAGGGAATGCAAAGCATTGAAAAACGAATGCACATTACATTTTTACCCGAGTTTCAGTGGTCATTTTACAAACTTTTAGGACAAAGCGGAAGAGGGTGGGGAGTGTGCGCGTGCGTGTGTGTGTGCGTGCGTGCGTGCGTGCGGTGTGTGGTGGGGTGTGGTGCGGTGGTAGTAGTGGGGAGGGTGTAATGCCCGCGTCACCCCTCACCAACTACTTCAAACCTGCCTACGTACCCTTTAATGATATATGAGATGCAACAGTTTTGGGAGTTTTTTATCATTATTTATCATATTTTTAACAGGCATACATTATAGGATCCTACAAGCAGGCGGCTAAGGTGCGATTCATCTGATTAAGATAACATGTAAAACATGTACACAGAATTAAAGATTGATATACATCTGTCCTAACAACACATGTAACGTTGACCAGAATTGAGAAGACATTTGTTCAGTACCATTTGATAAATGGAGATATTTGGTAGCATCATAATGTTTAATAATTTCCCTTTCAATAAAATGTATATCCAGGTTTCCAGGCGCACATTTGAATATATTTTGTCTGACTAGAAGAATGATTGCATTTACACGATTATCATTTTCACCTTCAATTCCAAACAAAACCTAGGCCTATTCCAACGTAGAGTTCATAGATAGTTGAACAGCATGAAGCCTTTTGTAACTTCGATCCATATTTTCTTTGCATGCTCACAATTCCAAAAGAAGTGGTCATAGTTTCTGTATCTGTTTGACCAAAGGAGCAAAGAGGTGATTCTATGTATTTTATTTTACAAGAAAAGATTTTGTGGGTAAATTGTTGTGGATAATTCTATATTGCAGTCACCTGTGTTTGGAACTTTTAGTATAATAATTATTTATTCGGGATAATGTTGCAAATCATCCGTTCTTTGTCAGTGAAGTGTCTGTTTACAATACGTTCCCATGTGGAATAACATGGTAGCGCTATGGAGGAAGAATTCAAAAGAGATTTATATAAAAGTTCATTTCCCCCAGAATCATTTAATGTTTGGAAATTAAATGGAAAGTGGGATTTTGCAGCGGTTCTGAAAATTCGTAAATGTTATGTTTGTGTGCATATGGCCTTACCCCTGCTTTGATTCCTTCAAAGGTTAGAAAAATGTTTTTTATTTGATACTTTTTGAAAATTCCTCATGTATAATATCATTACCAAACCTACACCTTCAGTCTTCCAGTTTTCTTACATTATCGGTTTGCCACTAATAGTTTTTGTTGGAGTTATCCAAGATAGTTTGACTTTTAATTTGGTTTTCTGATAACAGTTTTGATTCCGATAACTGTTTTCTGATAATACTTTTGAAGAAAGACTTCCCATACAGTAGAAACATGTTTGCAACATCTGTTTGGTTAAATTAGGAATACACATTTCTTTCATTTGCTTTGAATTACCAGACCATATGGAATATGATGTAGGTATTTTGTTTCGAAGAATATAGTCCCGTTTATTACCTGAAGTAGTAAATTTATTTATCCATTTAAGTTTTTGAGCATAAATTACGTTTTATACATCTTGTACCTTGATCCCATCATGTTCTGGGTTTAAAGTGGTTATGTTTATTTTTACATTATCCGGCTTATTATACCATATGAATCTGAAACATGCGTTTTGTAATATCGGAAGTAGTGGTCTTGGTGGATTGAGAGTAGATTATTGAAAGTGAAAGTATCAGGGATTTTAAAATTGTAGTATTTCTCACCCAAAAGAGATAAGGGACATGTTGACCAAATATTCATTTCTTTTCGAATATTGCATTTTTGTCCCTATAATTATCTTCAATCATGGTTTCAAGATCAATATTAAACTTAATTCCCAGAAGACTAAAATCTGTTTGAGACCAATCAAAGTTGTATTCTTTACCATAGTTTGTAACATGATCTCTTTTTTGAACCAGTGCAAATACGTTTTGGCTTCTCAACGTTCACCTTTAAACCAGAAAATATTTGCAAGACATTCCGTACTGCATAGAGGCATGTTTCGGATAAATCTAGCGTAGTAGTAGCTTGTTATCAGAAAAACTGCGACAGAATATATTCTATGTAACCGATTCTAAGGCCTTTAATTTTAGCAACATTTGATACGGGGTGATTTCCATATTGTAGATTTCGCCTTGCAACTGCACATATAGTAATTCATGTAGCCTACTGCCTTATCACCCACATGTATATGAATGTATACTGCATTCAATATTATTATCATTGCATGCCCAGCTAATATCATCGAGGAGTACATTTGTCGACGATTCCGCAGTTTCTTTAATGGTCTGACGAGAAAGTTTTTAGAAATTCTCTGTTCTGTGTTATCAATAGTGACACCTTCGTTTGTTAACTTCTTCTGAGTTTGACCTCGTACAAGAACGCCTCAGATTTTCTCGTGTTACAAACAGGAACGTCTCAACGCCCCCTGGTTGCGGAATTTATGTGCACACGTAATGAGGACGCTGTCAAAAGCTCCCGACGTAAACTCAAAGGCGAGCCATTTTCATGTAGGGAGCAACTCCCAGAACGTAGTCTTAATGTCCCGGGAAGCAAGTTGTCAGAATCTCTGAGTGTTTATATCGGTTGACAAACTGTAAGGAGAAAACGTCCTCCAAAAATGTTGCCTGAACCACCCCTTACTAAACCTAACAACTACGCTATGATAACCACAGCGAAAACGAGGCTCGAGTAGAAATAACATACGACGCCATATGCAAGTGAGAGTGCAACCTGTATACCGATGTAAACTGGATTGTACACATCAAAGACTTGAAGGAAGGACCTACTGAGACTGTTTCTGGCAATGGATATACTGATCGTCCTCTCAGATGGCTAATGGTCATGTCAGTTTTTGTACATCTTCTACAGCAAGAACTGTGAATGAATGTCATGGTTGTGAACAGTATCTGGGCTATAGTATTCTCAGAAAATAAACCTGTGAGTACACCTACATTGTCAGACGTTAAAACCTATCCTTGCCTGTATCACAGAACCAGCTTGTAACAACGGTGCTTATTACCCACGTGGTACGTCGTAATGGGGTTTCATAACAAGCTGTTGTGACATATATGTGCCATAATACCTCTCAGTGAATTGAATGGCTAAAACGTGAACTTTGACATTACCGGTACAACTTTCATCACTCATTCCATTCATGATTTTCTTCCAGAATTTTTCACACCTTCTGAGAGCATGTAAAAGAAAAACACTTGTATGGAATTAGATATAATTTATTTAATTTAGTGTGGTTGCAAGCATTATTTTCAATCCTATAACAACTCACGTTTCTGTAATAAAAACGAAAATAAAATAATTAATAAGTAAACCAATACGTCTGGACAATAGTATTCTTAGCAAAATTAAACCTGTGAGTACGCTTACATTGTCACTATCATTCTCTGTATCACAGAACCAGCTAGTAATAACGGTGCATATAAATCTCGTGAAATGTAACTATAACACAGTAGAATGGGCGAGTAGCGGTTTGTCATCCCGAGAGAAACTGGGGAAGTTAAAAAGGTTAAAAAGGTGCAATTCAATAAGGCTAAATAGAAAAAGCTTCTCGAGCATCGACGGGCTTCTTATATTTGTGCGCGTAACAGTTTTTTAGTGCTATTAAAAATAATAATTTTGATTTGGCCGCATTACGATCGTCAGTTTGACTGAGCGTCTGTAAGAACGAATGTGACTGAATCAGCAACTCATTAGCAGGTGCTAAACATTCCAAAATGTATATCTGACAGTAAAAAAATAAAAATGTGTTCCTTCCTTGTCACAGGTTTCGATCAAAACTTAAAAAAGGTCCTACTGATCTCGTCAATTTTGGGATAACATGTGCCCGAGAAACATGCATTTTGTATGCAGCCTAAGCCTATTAACTATAAATTATATTTCTTTTCACTGAGTGCGTTTGGACTACTTACTCACATTATTTGATTATAAAACCAACGACACCCAAAATACGAAAAGGGATGAAGTTGGAAATAAGTGATTATGAATTGTCTTTATCAAACAGGACTGGGGTGGGTAGACGTTCAAATGGCGTTGGTCTGTCGGGGTACGTCAGGAGCGGGCTTCACACACAGTACCCATGTGGAAAGTCGAACCCAGTACTTTGGCGGGACGAACTAACGTTTAATCACTCGACTACCCTACCGCCTCCATTAAGACGGCTCCAGATGTGTACAGATATAAGCAGGAATAAGGAAAAATAGCCATAGGAAAAAAAGTCTTGTCATTCCAGTTCATTTCCTTCCTGTAGTTCAGTTGATGTGTAGTACACGTTGTAGTTCAGCTGTAAACATCTGGGAGGAAGTGTCCTTAGTTAGTGAACTTGCTCAGAACCCCATTCATCTTTTGAGAACAAATGTTTCAACAAACATGTTTTGAACATTTAAACCCCCACATTACGCCGCTCGGTCCACTCCTGGGTGACAAGGTCTTATGTATTGTTCAGAGAACTACAGATCTGAAACATTTTATAGACATCAGTGCAGTGTAGACAGATCTTCATTCAGGCAACAAGTACATTCATATCTAAAAGATAAAATCAACATTCACATAAGCTCTTTCCTATATGAACATGGCGAATTCTTCTCTGGATCGACATTGCATAGATACTGGTATTAGGTGTGTGTCAAATGTAATTTGCATCGTGGAAAGCTTTTGTCCAGCCCTTTAAACTGATTCACAATTTATCATTTCGATGAGTGATCATGACGCCACCAGCTGTGACGCTTTACCACTATCTTCCGCTTGGACACTTCGTCTGGTAATGTCGTGGGCGACCGAGGTTGCCTCCCGCAGACTGGCCACGTTGTTTGGCGGCTCGGGTGGTGCATCCAGTACAGCAGGCAGGGGTACTTCACTTTCTATACACTGTATCGGCACAGCATGGGATGCCATCTGAAACTGGCAGACAGACAGATATTTTATATACGGCTGACCGCTGTACAACATTAAAAGTATATGTAGGTCTCATTAATTTAGGTAAACCTCCTGATCTCTGTCCATCTATGATGCTAATCGTTAGATGCTGAGAGACTCTGAAATATTGCGTTGTCGCCAATCATGGATTTTCGATGCTATGGTGGTTGTTGATGGCCAGTTACGTGATGGATTGTTCACATCGTGCTCAGAAAGGGTTGAGGTTAGGTCATGAAGATCTCGGGGACAAGCTTTGAAGAGACAGCACTGGATACATTCCCTTTCCTAACACTCTAGATCTGCTGGTACAAGAAGGTGGAAGACCTTCACCATCCTAGATCCCAACCATGACACTCCTCACCAACCATCTCAACAGGCAGCACATGCGCATCCATTTCAAGAAGGAGATAGAAAACCGACAGAATCTGCCATTCCTTCATTTGTCCTTGCAGAACTCCCGCAACAACATCGGCATTTCCGTCTACAGAAACCCACCCACACTGACCAGTATATCAATTACCTCTCCAACCACCAACCCCAGATCAAACACGCCATTGTATCAACTCCAACCAGGAGAGCTAAAGCCATCTGCGACTACACTACTAGTATGTATATCCTGTATAACTGATAGTTAGTATCCACCTCACGAGTGAGTGAGTGAGTTTAGTTTTACGCCGCACCCAGCAATATTCCAGCTATATGGCGGCGGTCTGTAAACAATCGAGTCTGGACCAGACAATCCAGTGGTTAACAACATGAGCATCGATCTACGCAACTGGGAATCCATGACATGTGTCAACCAAGTCAGCGAGCCTGAGCACCCGATCCTGTTAGTCGCCTCTTACGACAAGCATAGTCGCCTTTTATGGCAAGCATGGGTTGCTGGAGGCCTATTCTACCCCGGGACCTTCACGGGTTCCACTCACGAAGGGGCAAGGAAGTTGTGTGAACAATAAAAAGAAGTTGTCTCCGTAACATTTTTGTCTTATTAAAGCTGTACCTGGAGTAAATCGATGGTTTATCCAGAAACAATATGAGTTCTACGTGGTTGTATGGAAAAAAAAACATGCTTGACAGTAAGATGGAACTATATAGACACACAACGTTTGGTTGACAAAGTTTATATTTAGACTCTTCCGCCTCACATAAACTCATAATATTGGGGACATTGATATTAAATATATCATTGGTGTTCTATTCTTAACGAGTTATCCAGGGTAATAATATGCCTTCTTTGACTGTTGGCGTTATGAACATTCACCTCGTGAGTGGAGTTTGGCGCAGTATAAATGCACATATTATTATTAACGTCCAATTCCACATCTAAATTTTGCAATGGCGGAACTGTAACTCCGGGCCATAAATACTAATAGGTTTGTGCTGAGCTGCCTTAATTGTAGATGCATCACGATTACTCCATACAGATGCACCGTATCTGATCACAGACCATACCATAGTACAGTGGAAACTGGCTAAACCGTTACTCATCGGGACTGAAGAAATAATATAGTTTAGACAACGTGCCGGATTGTAGAGCTGATTATAAATGTTCAAGCCACAGGCATGACTGAGATTTTATGCTGGTGTTGACACCTTGCCAGATTGGACAGATGCCGGTTTTGACAGTTTCTACTGTATGGGAATAAGCGTTAACATACCTCGTACCTCATATTGTCTTAAACTTATATACAAATAAGAATGAAGATTTTTATGGATATCAACTTCTTTATGAGAGAACACAACGTTTCGGAGTTAATGCTTACTCCTTCATCAGGTGAAATATACGTTTCGGAGTTAATGCTTACTCCTTCATCAGGTGAATATCAGGGCTGCGTTTTACATGGCGCTAAGACTGTAAGTTGGCAGTAAGCGCGTTCAACCGCGATACCATCTGTGTCCACGCATTGCACCACGTCTTATTCACAACAGCCCAGCCCTATCTGCAGTGCAGCAAAGGTTATAAATAAGGCATGTCTTCATTCCCGTAGATTCATCTTTGGGCCTACTGTTCAATAAAATGGGTTTGTTTATTTCTATCAAAATCATATACATTCAGAGACTTTTAAGCCCCGTTCACGTGCACCTGTTTGCACTCATACGTATAACTACACACATGAGCAAACTTTACATACGAGTGTAATTGTGTCATGTGAACGGATTTACTTACATATGTAAATATACACTAGGAGCAAATTTAGACACGTGCCAATTCGCACTGTGAGTATACTGTGTCACGTCACCTTCTTTCAGGGTAAGAGTTACATATTCCAGGTTCTGTGTATATGATAAACATGAAGACATTCTATAGTATATTGCAACATCGACTTTCATTCGTACTGGTCATTATAAACCTATCTCCGATTTTCTCTACAGTACGGTAGGTTCCTTCCTGCTCTGGTAGACCCCATTCTTACACCCAGGTTTTGAACTACAGGTTTTGAAATATCGTATCAGGTTTTGAAATGCGACCATTTCAAAACCCGGGTTTTGAAGTACACATTTCAAAACCTGAAATCGGGTTAAAATTGGACCATTTCAAAACCTGGGTGTAGAAATGACCATTATTCATACCGATAGAGAGTTTGAAACAGAGGCACTTCAAAAACGATCAGACAAGGATAAAAGACGAAAACACAAGCAACATAGCTTTTATTCTGTAAACTGCACGATCGTTTTAGTTGAAATTAATAGTTAGAGAAATGTTCCTCCTGTTCTCTTCCGCGTTTACAGAGGTTTCCAGGTGCTTAGCTGTCGGTCCAGTATGTTCGGGAGACTTGTTGCCGGTAGCTGTTTGTTTGATATCCTTTTTCACCTTTTTCGCACGTACAATGTCTGACGCAGCTGCCTTCTGGGCATCTGCCGTCCTCTTGTATACTCTTACTACATCACTTCTATGACCTGCAAATAACATAGGTTAATTATAATTCCATAACTTTAAAACATGACTATATACTATATATCCACAATACGTATATATAATGAAAATGGGAAAATTTTAACAAAATGTATAGTCCTGTGGGAAAGTATTTTCCTTTCAAAATTGTTTGTTTATGGTTGATATTAAACAAGTAGATAAATAGTTGAAGTTTTATTCTTGTCAATGTATATTCAAAGAAACAGAAAATTACCTGTCTGTTCGCAAATGATCTGTTCATCTACGTTGGCCTCGTAGAGCCGGGTGGCAGCCGTTGCTCGGAGGGAATGGTTCGTTTTACGTCCGAGTATTCCAGCTTGACCGCAAATCCTACCAACAGTGTTTTGAAGTTTGTTGTGACCAACAGGGGTTTCCATAAACCAATCGTCTCCCTTAGGGACTTTCCGGGGTGTGAAATAGAACGCATCTTTATTCTTGAGGGACTGTGCCGCACTGGGGGAAAAAAGAACAGAAAAACAGCATAAGTATACGCTCGCTGAAATTGATGTTTTTCGCAGCAGTGTCTTACTATATATAAACACAAATTTCAGCGATATCAAAACGAAATAGAAACTCCCAGAAAGAGAGCCACCCACCGTATATGCAATGTGTCATTTATCACTAATTTTTGCTGATAACATGGGTTAGGTTCAAATAGACAAAAATAACTCACCAGTAAGACATGTATTTCTGGACAATTCTGACATAGCAGTGGGATGGGGTTTCCAGGTTTTCATAGGCACGGACCTTCTTTGCAGTTAGTTTTCTATGGTTTAATCCGCCTTTGTTGGTTTTCGATACATCCTCTGTGTATTCCATATATCTCCGGCCGTGACAGTCTGTGTGCGGTCCGGTGATTTGTGGATTGTTACCCATCCTCAAACTCCGATGTTCTGTGCCTCCTCTAAGAGCAAAATGTAAGCCTAAGGATAAAAATAAAAAGTTATGAAATAAATTTACTTCATCTCAAACATGCATATCCTTAAATTTAAGGTTAAAACGGCACGTTCTATGAAGACTATGAAAAATCATGAAAAAACAAGCAAATGAATATGGCATGATAACAGTCATTGGTTACGAAATATCGCCTTCCTTTAGAGATGTATTTTTCTGACCAAGGGAAATTATTGTTTTAACTTACCCGTTAAATACAGCACAGTATCCAATAATTTTTGGGGGGTGTCATCTCCCAGCACGCCTTTCTCCCACAACTGTTGTTCTTCCGCCAACGTTATTACTTCTGTATGTTTTACTGTCGAAGGTCCCATCCCTTCTGCTGATCTCTCCCTCATAGAAGCATCCAATGCTCTACGGCTGTCTTCAAACTCATCATCATTGAAGATATCGAGCGACGACCCATGCAGTTTTAAAGAAGACGCTAACGAGGCGAACAAACCGTAAAGTGTTGTTGACGGATAGAAGGCGCCATCTTTCTTTCGTGCCTCGAACACGAAGTACTTGAGCGCCATGTTAAGTTTCTCAGCGTCCATATTTAGCAAATTCTCTCGCAAACAGACACTCCATAACCCAAGATTTTCAGAAACTACATACATAAGGTGTAATAAGTCGTAGAAGTCTCCTCGGATTTTGTAGCAATTGGAAAACAGGGAAAACCAACTCCTCCATCTTATCACTATGTTGTGTTTTCAGACAACTTTTATCTGCAAACGATGACTATTTAATATATGTTTACGGTTCATAAGTCGGATAAAACACTCCCCCTCGGTCTTGGTCGAGATTGTAAAACCTGAGAGCAGCAGGGACGGAGCTTGTAAAACCTCGGGCGAACGAAGCCCGAGGTTTTACAAGCTCCGTCCCTGCTGCTCTCAGGTTTTACAATCTCGACCAAGACCTCGGAGTCGTGTTTTATCCTTTACTTCAAAGGCTGGTGAACATCTTGGTCACTAGTTTTTTCGTTGTGTGAAGATAAGATCCACAACCCATTTGTTCAGTCGAAAAGTCTAGTACCAGTGTTTGTCGTGTTTAGATATATGCATAATGTTCCACTAAACAGACTGACCTATTGCAAGAGAAGTACATATCTGATACTGTGTTTGTCTTCTTTAGTGGGAATGATAATATAGCATCTATATGGACTATGGAATACATTTACTATTCACTTTACTTACAGTAGATAAACTTAATGCAAACGCAAAATATAAATTTACCATTACATTACTATTACTTATGTATATCTACACATGTGCATATTTACTTACATGAATAAATTTTGTGCATGTGAATGGGGCTAAAGCCTTAGTCTACTCGGGTGACTTTATCCCGGATAGTGCTGTTGAAACAGAGAAGGCGAACAGGTCGTTGGAGGTTAGGGAAGGGACGAGTGTTCCAAGTAGACCCTTGCTAATCGGCTTCAACTTTGAACTGTAGTACAGTTGATGGATTTTATTATTATATGTCAACCAGCAATGGGATCAATAGGAATGACAAGTCTTATTGAATGATGGACTTCCTCACTGTAAAATGGAGACGTTTCGGTAAAGATATTTAGTATACAGATTTCAAGCATTTGGATCCAACATGAATATTCTGAACAGCCAGGCATGTCCTATTTTACTTCTGGAAACTGATTTGTTCACGCCTGGGTTGTGGCCAGTATCTACATCTTACGGTTCGTCTGTCGATCCGTCCGTCTGTCCACCCTGTTTGGACCCGTGAAAGTTCGGGTTACAATATGAATATTGGCCTTCAGTAACCCTAGAGTGTCGATAGAGGCGAATAACGGGATCGGCGGTAAGGCTCGCTGACTTGGTTGACACATTTCATCGGTTCCCAGTTGTGTAAAGTGGTGCTCATGCTGTTGATCACTGGATTTTCTGGCCCAGACTTGATTATTTACAGACTGTCCCCATATAGCTTGAATATTGCTGAGTGCGGCTTAAATGCTTAACTCATCCATCCTCCCTCCTGTTTGGCTGAAGTCTAGAACTGCTGTTCTTCTAACAATCCACCAACATCTTACTTCACCAAACACTGTAAACTCACTATATAACAAACTTATTGTGACAGTGTACCCTACAAAGTGATAAAACATCATACACCACTCACTACAAACACACACACACACACGCACGCACGCACGCACACGCACACGCACACATGTAATAAATAATGTGAAGAAAACCTCATAAACACTCACTACATCTCAGTCAAGCCTTGTGAGACTACACACACACGCACGCACGCACGCACGCACACACGCACACATTATGTGATAAGTAATGTGAAGAAAACATCACAAACACTCACTACATTACAAACGTACTCGCTTCTTCTGGTTATCGGGTGAATGGACATGACAAATATTAATCATTATTGGTCAACCCTGGTGTATCATGGAACTGCAGTTCATGATCTGTCGACAACAGGTACACAGTGTCTTGCAAAACGAACATTGTATGTACACCAATTACCGATAAAAGTTGATCTCGTTGCGTGTACCTGTGGTACGACAACACGGTTTGGTGTACCCTAGTTTACAACTCACAGTTGATCTCGTTGCGTGTACCTGTATTTCCAGCGATAAGGACACAATAATTACATACGTGTAGACATTATGTAACATAGGAGGAAAGTGTAACAGAAAACAAGAGTTAGAAAAAGACACGATGTTCTTAAACAGAGGCCAGAAGGTTTAATCAGCCCTTTGAACTCATGTTTGAACAACAAGACGATTCATGGATTTAATTAATACTGTGATACATTAATACACAAATGATACAGAACAAAGCACTTGTATTTTAATACTGTTCAGTATCGAGACATCAGGTTACCGTCCTCGCTGACCTGAGGGAATTTCTGGGTCTTCAAACAGTATGCCTTGCAATTGACCGTTGTTGTAGCCTTAATAAAAAAGGTCGGTTGCAAGGGGACACTCTTGTCATGTTGTAGAGATTGATGGTTGAGAATATCATTATTTGTTCAGCAGGTACAGAACAAAGCACTTGTATTTTAATACTGTGGTGAGTATATACAGGTACATATACAGGAGAGTCCTTGCACCCAGCTATTCAGACTTCATCTTGGTACTCGTGCGTTTAATCAACAGGTATAATTCTGCATCTATTCCAACTATACTCCCACAAATAGCGTCACACTATATCTTAATATACCCCACTGAGGGATGCAGTAACCCCTACCCCCTGAAACACGGGCAGACTGTTTCAAAACACACCCCGTGTAAGATTAAAAATCAGATTCGTTAGCTCACCAAATTATGCGAGACTGCAACATTTATAACCCGTAGGAATATTTCTGAATATCTTGGACTGAAAACTCTGCAAAACGATCAGTTTTGTGTAAATGTGTCTTCAGGATCACATTATTTTGTGCAACAGGACACTTTGTTATGCTGCCACATTTATAACATAATAATTCAGTAGCCAAATCACTAGAACATGTTGTAATAACTTTGATTTATGTAATTAAACAGAATAACTAAGAGATGAATTAAAATGAGATTACCTTAAAGGCACGAAATTGGTATCGTGTTGAGTGGATTCACGATCGACGAGCTCAGTGTTCGCGGCTAGTGTTCATAAATCCTATTACACTTACCTGAGAAGTCGCTCGGTAACATTGGCGCTGCAAAAATCCGACAGAAATTTGCATATCAGGCTGGATTTTGATGGGTGCACTACATTGCCTGTTGGTAATCCAGGCCAGTGACGTAGGGGAATCCCCTAGTACCTGATTCACGTCATGCTGAAAGGGTATAACTGGCCTAGTTTCTCGTACTGGATAACGCAAATGTTTGGTAGCTCATTCGGGCCATCGCTTTATCGTCTTTCAAAATCTAGGCGACAAAGCGATAGTACGACACGACACTGCAATACGGCGAGACGATGTAGCGTAATTGCGATAGTCAGAAAACGAAATAGCGAAAACCCGACACAAAATGGCGATATGGTCAATCCTGGTGTATCATGGAGTTACAGTTCATGATCTGTGGACAACAGGTGCATTTTTTCTTGCAAAATATATATTGTCTGTAATTCAGTTACCGATAAAGGACAAGTATGTACTGCTCACATGTCTTTAAGTGCAGTAGGGGCACTCGCAGGCGCCATTCGGTTTCAGTTTAAGGTTGGACCATCCATATGGACGCATATGGAGGGGAACAGAAAGGAAAGATACACTGAAGATCGCCCACAGAACACTACTTTACCAGCTTTCAAACCTGACATGGCATTGTAGGAGGCAGACTACAACAAAATATAACAGTTCTGTTCGTTGCGTGGAGTGTTATACCTCTAAAGTTTGAAAATAGCGTAATGTTGAAATTTGAATTGTATGTACACCAATTACCGATAAAAGTTGATCTCGTTGCGTGTACCTGTGGTACGACAACACGGTTTGGTGTACCCTAGTTTACAACTCACAGTTGATCTCGTTGCGTGTACCTGTATTTCCAGCGATAAGGACACAATAATTACATACGTGTAGACATTATGTAACATAGGAGGAAAGTGTAACAGAAAACAAGAGTTAGAAAAAGACACGATGTTCTTAAACAGAGGCCAGAAGGTTTAATCAGCCCTTTGAACTCATGTTTGAACAACAAGACGATTCATGGATTTAATTAATACTGTGATACATTAATACACAAATGATACAGAACAAAGCACTTGTATTTTAATACTGTTCAGTATCGAGACATCAGGTTACCGTCCTCGCTGACCTGAGGGAATTTCTGGGTCTTCAAACAGTATGCCTTGCAATTGACCGTTGTTGTAGCCTTAATAAAAAAGGTCGGTTGCAAGGGGACACTCTTGTCATGTTGTAGAGATTGATGGTTGAGAATATCATTATTTGTTCAGCAGGTACAGAACAAAGCACTTGTATTTTAATACTGTGGTGAGTATATACAGGTACATATACAGGAGAGTCCTTGCACCCAGCTATTCAGACTTCATCTTGGTACTCGTGCGTTTAATCAACAGGTATAATTCTGCATCTATTCCAACTATACTCCCACAAATAGCGTCACACTATATCTTAATATACCCCACTGAGGGATGCAGTAACCCCTACCCCCTGAAACACGGGCAGACTGTTTCAAAACACACCCCGTGTAAGATTAAAAATCAGATTCGTTAGCTCACCAAATTATGCGAGACTGCAACATTTATAACCCGTAGGAATATTTCTGAATATCTTGGACTGAAAACTCTGCAAAACGATCAGTTTTGTGTAAATGTGTCTTCAGGATCACATTATTTTGTGCAACAGGACACTTTGTTATGCTGCCACATTTATAACATAATAATTCAGTAGCCAAATCACTAGAACATGTTGTAATAACTTTGATTTATGTAATTAAACAGAATAACTAAGAGATGAATTAAAATGAGATTACCTTAAAGGCACGAAATTGGTATCGTGTTGAGTGGATTCACGATCGACGAGCTCAGTGTTCGCGGCTAGTGTTCATAAATCCTATTACACTTACCTGAGAAGTCGCTCGGTAACATTGGCGCTGCAAAAATCCGACAGAAATTTGCATATCAGGCTGGATTTTGATGGGTGCACTACATTGCCTGTTGGTAATCCAGGCCAGTGACGTAGGGGAATCCCCTAGTACCTGATTCACGTCATGCTGAAAGGGTATAACTGGCCTAGTTTCTCGTACTGGATAACGCAAATGTTTGGTAGCTCATTCGGGCCATCGCTTTATCGTCTTTCAAAATCTAGGCGACAAAGCGATAGTACGACACGACACTGCAATACGGCGAGACGATGTAGCGTAATTGCGATAGTCAGAAAACTATGGTGGCTGATTCGGGCCATCGCTTTATCGCCCTGTAAAATCAAGGCGACATTGCGACAAAGCGATAGCACGACACGACATTGCGATACGCCGACACGATATAGCGATATTGCGATACGGCCAGAAAACGAAATAGCGAAAACCCGACACGATATAGCGAAAACACGACACGAAATGGCGATATCACGACACGAAATGGCGATAACAAGACACGAAATGGCGATAACCCGACACGAAATGGCGATATCACGACACGAAATGGCGATATCACGACACGAAATGGCGATAAAACTGGGCGACATTGCGATATGGCGATAACGCGAAAAGGCGACATTGCGATATAGAGACACGATATGGCGATACAGCGATATTGCGACATAGCGATACAGCGACAATGCGATATTGCTTCCTTTCCATTTATGAAATATGGAAAAGCGGGTAAGCTGATTCAGTTTTAGAATCTGATAGGTGGAGTATGTGAGATAAACGCATTTGTAAAACCATCCAGTTTACAGAAATAGCTATAGCTCATCCAAAAGCACGATGAGTGATGACATATTTCAAACTGTGATAGTTGTGCAGGCCATGGTCATGCTAACTTTGTAGGCTATAGGATTTCACCAGAACGGATTTGCCATCATACCGTGCCTTTTTTTTCTTCTTTACGAAATGATAATATGATCATAAAGAAAAGTTGTAGAAGACTTTTTATTCTTGTATCTATATATAAGAAAATATTACATTGTACACTGAATTAATTTCAGTAAGTATAGTAAGTCACTCTCAGAATTTAAAGAATTTAAAGCAAAATATATTTGACGCCGAATACAGTATTGTGGACCCACTGATGACCTTCAGCGTTTGAGGAGACAGCCCAATTAAACAGTCCGAGATACAATATTACACATGATTAGATTAAACAATTTGATACAAAATTGGGTGGAATTGACTTTATTTTAGGTTTGTTGAGGCTAGAGCAATAGAATTTTACAGGAAAGGTACATGTGTGGGGATGTAAATGTTTTTGGGGTGAAACATCTAGTTAATAAAATACAATGTATATGATTAATGCACATGGGTTTCAATCTATCTCTACAGATATTTATAGATTAAGAAAGTGTAGGTCTTGTAGTTGTTATAGCATGATCCCTCTGGTAAACGATTTGAAAACAGATAAAAACATGTATGTTTGTTTGTTTGTTTGCTTGCTTTCTGACCATGTCAATGTTGTATTTGAATGGTGGGGTGGTTAATACTATTACAACGTCGACACATTGTTCCGTACATAAGGACAAAAAATATTACACTAAATGTAGAAATGTTTGAGATATTTACCGATTTTTTTCTAAATAGTCATTAGCAGGGTTGGGTGTTACCAAAATGTTCGTATTGCGATGTTTTGTGATATACGTTGGCGTACTGCAATATGTATTGCAATACATTGTGAAAGTGGAACACATGGTTTAAGGCCATGAAATTACTGTTTCATTTCTTTTGAAACAATGCCACTAGCCACTTAGGAATCAGGTGTGATTGTAGGAGAGATCAAATGAACATGTTTCTGAATGCTTTGCTCTAATGTTTGGAACTCGAGAAAAAGCGTCTGCAGCGGGGTCAACCATTTCGGTTTGTTTATCCCCACAACAAGTGCCCTACCAATCTATTTTCTTTAATTCACATGGTTTAAAATTCATGCTAGTACAATCACATGACCAATAAACATTTTCGAAACTAAAAATATGCGGTTTAAACAGTATTTGTTCAAAAAAAAGAAAAAGAAAAGACATCAGAAAGACAACAGAGAACCCACAAAAAGGAATGGCAAACAGATCGAACAAGGCCTGTATGGGTGCCTCTCCCAAGAGAAAACAGCTTAAACGAATTAAACACGATTAAGAGATTGTAAAAGGATGTATAATTCAATGAGTCAATTTTCAAAACCAAGAAAACGAGTTTATGTGTTATTTAACCATACGTTTGGAGTTGAATTATGAAATGATAAATGGATGTAAGAAGTAATTCTGCATGAATATTGGATACGTTATCTTTGCCACAGATTATTTCTTCAACAGAGAATCTATTGCGGTAGAAGTACTGGTTATATTATGTCTGATGTGACGAAATACAGGGCAAAAAATGTAGTACGGGGTATCTTCTGTTAAAAAGCCACATTGGTATGAACTGTTTTGTTTTATATGTCTTTCGAAATGGTGTAAGTTTAAAACACTACACCCAGTCTCAGTTTGGACATGATAATTTGGAAAAAGTTGGATAATTTGGCAATAATTAAAGTATTTATAGCTCTGAAAATGAGAGTGTAATAAGTAAGATATAATTTAAATTTAGACAATAACTTTGCCGATTTACATATTCGTCCAGATTATTGTAGCCTTGTATGACTAATGGAAGAAGAGAGTGTTATAGTGTTAAACTCGTCTAGTTGTTTTTGTTCTGGCTGTCTTGAGTATCTTTGGCATTATGAAGGAAATAGTGAGTATTTTGCCCACTTCTTGTGGAGTTTATCTTGTTAAGTACTCTGGCGTTAAACATGTACCATCTTATACAAAATAAACAATTTATGATTCTTTCTCCTTTGAAAGAGAGATGGCATACATGTTTCTTCGTCATTTGTTTAATGATTGATACCCATGATGGCCTCACTTAAGGTACGATGAGCATCAAGGTGTAATCTTTCTAGCACTGATCCTTGGTCTTGGGATCAGTTGTCTCAAATGAAGTCACAGTATTCAAAGACAGGAAGGAGGAATGATATATACAGTCTTTCTGTTTAGTTTATTAGTTCATATTTAAGCCTCCAAAAGCAATATATTATAGGACTAGTTTCTTTGCTTGATATTCGATTTGCATATTCTATATACCATTGCTTTGAAATCGTAGCCCTAAATGTTTATGCTAGTCATCCATCATTAAATCTGTTTTCGCTCTAGGTATTGCCTTTCAGTGAATAACGTAGTCACTGGTTTGGGGGGACTAAACGACACCTGCAATTCATTTCTTCATTCAGACAGATTAGCAAGATCACTGTTCAACATTCTTGGTGCATCGGTGGGGTTACGTATGATTATGTAAAGGCAGGTATCATCAGCAAATAAAAGTATGTTGCTTGATACCAATAAGTGATTCATTTATCTAAACAAGGAACATAAGAGGACCCAATACGGAGTGTATTAATGTATAATGATATAAAGGAAATACGAATATTATTAGAAGTTTGGCTACATCACAAAAATGGCAGATCGTATCGGGTGAACCGGTTCGCGAAAAGTGTACCGCAATATATAGTACTGTGAAGCTCGTATGGCAATATAACGGTTAAGCGGTATTATCGGCCACGTCCACAAATTAATCATTGTCGTACTTTAAAACGAACTTCTAAGCTACAACCAAATCGAGAAAGTGTTAACTTTAACAAGTAAAAGATAAGGTTCCGATTTTAAATAAATAAATAAATAAATAAATAAATAAATAAATAAATAAATAAATAAATAAATAAATAAATAAATAAACATGAGATATTACTAGGATGCACACGTAAAGCACGTTCTTCATCCATTATGTACCAGTCGGCGGCAGGGATGATGTGCTGTGAACGAACCTAGCACATTGAGGTATACTAGTATATTTCAAAATTGCACTTTGTGCATTATGAACTGATAAAAATCATGACATTAGTACTAAACATTAACTTGACACGGCAAGACGTAGACTTTCGGAAAACGGGAAATCAGCTTCATCCTTTTGTGCACATTACCATGGCCACACATAATTTTAACTGTTTGTTTCCAAATCGTCTTCCAGAGGCATCATGCAATAACAACTACAAGACCCAGACTTTCTTAATCTATAAATGTCTGTAGAGATAGACTGAAACCCATGAACATTAATCATGTAAATTGTTTTTTATTAACCAGATGTTTAATCCCATACTCCACATATTAGATTCTAAAAGTGAATAAATTTATCCACTTTTCCACATTTCACAAATGGAAAGGGAGCAATATCGTCATATCGCAATGTCGCTGTATCGCCAAATCGCATTGTCGCTGTATCGCTATATCGCTGTGTCGCTATATCGCAATGTCGCTGTATCGCTTTATCGCAATGTCGCTGTATCGCCATATCGTGTCTCTATATCGCAATGTCGCCTTTTCGCGTTATCGCAATGTCGCTGTATCGCCATATCGTGTCTCTATATCGCAATGTCGCCTTTTCGCGTTATCGCCATATCGCAATGTCGCCCAGTGTTATCGCCATTTCGTGTCGGGTTATCGCCATTTCGTGTCTTGTTATCGCCATTTCGTGTCGTGATATCGCCATTTCGTGTCGTGTTATCGCTATATCGTGTCGGGTTTTCGCTATTTCGTTTTCTGGCCGTATCGCAATATCGCTATATCGTGTCGGCGTATCGCAATGTCGTGTCGTGCTATCGCTTTGTCGCAATGTCGCCTTGATTTTACAGGGCGATAAAGCGATGGCCCGAATCAGCCACCATAGAAAACGAAATAGCGAAAACCCGACACAAAATGGCGATATGGTCAATCCTGGTGTATCATGGAGTTACAGTTCATGATCTGTGGACAACAGGTGCATTTTTTCTTGCAAAATATATATTGTCTGTACATCAGTTACCGATAAAGGACAAGTATGTACTGCTCACATGTCTTTAAGTGCAGTAGGGGCACTCGCAGGCGCCATTCGGTTTCAGTTTAAGGTTGGACCATCCATATGGACGCATATGGAGGGGAACAGAAAGGAAAGATACACTGAAGATCGCCCACAGAACACTACTTTACCAGCTTTCAAACCTGACATGGCATTGTAGGAGGCAGACTACAACAAAATATAACAGTTCTGTTCGTTGCGTGGAGTGTTATACCTCTAAAGTTTGAAAATAGCGTAATGTTGAAATTTGAATTGATCAACCACTATACAGTACATGGTCTCTTCTGGTGTGCATCATCTGCCTACAGGTGGTATGACTGATCATTGCACCAATAGAGAAGCTTGTGTTGTCATCTTTGGTTTTACAAGGTCTGGTGTACCTGTTTACAGCACACAGCTGATCTCGTTGTGTGTACCTGTCTTCCCCGAGATAAAGGTACAGTACTTACATACTTGCAGACATTATGTAACATAGCAGGAAGGTGTAACAGAAAACGGGAGTTAGAAAAAGACAAAGATGTTCTTGAACAGTTCGGCCCTTTGAACGGCAACACGAGTCATAGATTTAATCAATACAGTGATACATTAATACATGAATAGTTCTATTGTAATACTGTTCACTCACTATGGTGAGTATATACAGTTACACATACAGGAGAGTCCTTCCACCCAGCCTTTCAGACTTCCAGTCTGGTACTCGTGCGTTTAATCAACAGGTGTAAATCTGGAAGTGTATCTACAACTAGACTCCCACAAATACGAAATTCTATATCCTAATATACCCCACTGAGGGATGCAGTAACTCCTACCCCCTGAAACACGGGTAAACTGTTCAAAACACACCCCGTGTAAGATTAAAAATCAGATTCGTTGGCGGACAAACATTATGCGACATTGCAACATTTATAACCTGTTGGAATATTTCTAAATATCATGGACTGAAACATTGCAAAACGATCACTGGGTCTGTGTAAAAGGACACTTTGTTATGCCACATTTATAACATAATAATTCAGTAGCCAAATCACAAGAAAATGTTGTTATAACTTTCATTCATTTAATTAGACAGAATAACTAAGAGATGAAATAAAATGAGGTTCCCTTAAAAGTAAGAAATTGATATCGTCAATTGGATTCAATCGCGCTACTGCTGTCACCGATTGATACTGCTACAAGTGAATCCTGTTGTGCGTGTTTACCATTTAAAAGTAACTTGCTGAGTGTAACGGGACTTTCCTGAAGACAGTTGAAATGTGATTCTGCATGAGTTGATGGATATATCAACATTCAGGGTGAGAGGCGGGTAGACTAGGTCGGTATTAGTCCCCAATTTTAATGTGCTCAGATGTCCGCTGATGCAAATCTTTTAAGGTGTTTACTATCAACAAGTGTACCAGTTTGTTGCATCTATAACACTTGTTGCATTCAGGTATTTACTGTGCGCGGACAGGCAGGTACGCCAACAAGCGAACCTCTCTCGTCTCGCAGAAGCTAATGAAGAGTGAGTGAGTTTTAAGCACTATGCCAACAATATCACGTCGGGGTACACCAAACATGGACTTCACACATTGGGCTTCGGCGTGACGAGCGAATACTTTGACCGCTAGGCTACCCCACCCTCCCACCTGAAGACGAATCTCTTCCTCAAGATCTGAATCTCTCTCACTGGGGACATCTTTTATGATCAAATCTAGATCTTTGTTTCAATCAATATAAACTTGAGACTTGAACACGTGAGTCTAGGCGTGAGCTGACAAGCTTCTCTACTGATGCCTGTTTCCCGACTCAGTGTATCTCGCCTGTTATCGTAGTCTTATTGAAAAAGATCGGTTGTACGAGGACACTTTTGTCACGTTGCAGTGATTGTTGGTTGAGAATGTCATCATTTGTTTAGTCCCCGAGTGGAAAAAGTGTAAATGTTTTGAACCATCCTTTGGTGAGAGAGAGAGAGAGACCAGCCTAACAAGGACTTTGAGTCAACAGGAATCAATTCAATCAGTTACTTTTTGTCCTTGAATGCGTTCACTCATATTTGAAAAACGTACTCCACTTATGGTTGAATTAGTTGAATGCAAATATTCTGTTTGGTAATTCTTACTTGGGAATCGTAAGATTCATAGTTTAGAAGTATGTACCAAATGTGAAATGGAATGAGATAGCCACAGTATTGTAATACCCTTCAAGGTTGCTTAAATAGAATGCAAAAATATTCATCGTATGTAATTGTTGAATTGTAACAGGATTTCTGCTTTTGGGTCCGCGTTTAGCTCAATCTCAGTTAATATCAGGTTACCCGACAACAATTCTGAAAACGGGTATGTTTTCAATGCACTAGGAGTCAGTATTCACTGGGAAGAAGGATGATTTTTAAGTACAGAAAAACACAACCATCCGGATTAACGAGGCTTCACTGCAATACTCAATGAACAGTTACAGGACACGTTTCTCTGTCACGCTTTTCGTTCCTTGAAAGCAGTGCAGTACATACGACAGGTTGGTGCACAGGCGATCGAAAAGGGGAATCCCCTCAGTGGCTATGCGCAGTTCTAATGACAGTTCAGCACGATTAAGTCTGTTTGGGTCACAATAATACCGATTAACCACAATCTAACACCAAGTCGATCGGTTCATGATAGAACATTCTTCAACGCAAAGCAAAATGTAATTAAAACATTAGACCAACTCTGGAAAGAGATCAGAACGTTTGTCTCCAAAATGTAAAAGTTACTGAACAAACTGTGTTCATTTTGTTTTGGTTTTCCGTGTAAAGCTTCACGAGTGTAAAGTTACGTTGAAATAAATGTTTGGTAAAGATTTGGAGTTGGATTGTGATTCAACGGTGTCATCTTGACCCAAACAGATATCGATGGTAGTTGGTGTGGGTGGCTGAAAAGTGGGTTACATGCTCTACTATAAATACATTTCAAAGGACACTGTCATACTGTTTGAATGGAGAGGCAGTCACGACAAAACGTGAGCAGGTCCATATTTATCTCAAAGTCCAATCCTTTGCAGATGAAGCTTTCTCTTCTGTCTCAATTCTCTCAGTTCTCTCTTTCTGTCTCAATTCTCCCACTTCTCTCTTTCTGTCTCAAATATCTTGAAAAAGGCTAAGCGTTAATATCAATTTGAGCTGACAAACGTATCGGTTGCAGTCTGGTTATAGACTCAAAGTGCGCTGCGACAACTTCAGACAAGCAAAGGCAGAACCAAGTTAGACTGTTACCTTCCCGTAGCAGTACCACTACACCAGTACCACACAAAAGGAAAGGGTTGCAACGACGAAACCACCCCCTCTTCAATCCAAGTTAGATTTCACCACTACAATATTTTCCTTATTATATCCAAATGTTTTATACATTTCAATACCCCAAATGTTCGAAACGAGCAAAATGCATAAGCACTTTATGTTCTGTTCAGTAATGTATAATGTTATTTACATATGACCCACCACATATTTTTCTGTCCATATCCGAGGAACGTTTCAGAGTAATTGTCTTGCCGTCTGAAATATTTCTACCTCTTTTTTATTGTGATTTGTGCGTGTGGTACAGGATCGATACGCAAACAAGGACAAACGTCTGTACGCCTTGTGACATGCGGTAAATTAGGATAGATGTCTGTACGCCTTGTGCCACCCTGTAAACAAGAACAAATGTGTTCGTCATGTCACATGCTGTAAATTAAGAAAGCTGTCTGTACGAGAGGATGTCAGTAAGTTTTGAGCCTTGCATAGAAAAACACAAAATATTGGTATGAACCACATTTATTTTTCAACATAGTCCCCTTGTGAGTCAAGACACTTGTTCCATCTTTTCTGCCAGGCGCTGATGCCATCTCTGTAGAAGGCGCCATTTTGGTCCTCAAACCAAGCCTCAGTAGCAGCAATAAGCTCATTATCATCCTGAAATCTACGACCACGCAAGTGTTTCTTGAGATTTGGAAACAGATGGTAATCACTTGGTGCCAGGTCTGGAGAGTAAGGGGGATGCGGCAAGATTTCGTAGCCGCATTCCTGGACAGCAGCGGCTGCAACGCGAGAGGTGTGTACTGGAGCATCGTCTTGATGTAGAAGAATACCACGTCTGATCTTGCCCCGGCGCTTCTTCTTGATTGACTGTCGCACTTGCCTCAACAAGTTAGCGTAATATTCCCCATTCATTGTTTGGTAAGTAATCTATGTGGATGACGCCTTTGCTATCCCAGAAGACTGTCGCCACTACCTTCTGCACTGATCTGGAGACTTTGAACTTTTTGGTCCTGGGAGAAATGACATGTTTCCATTCCATGGATTCTTGTTTGCTCAGGATCATAGTGGTGGATCCAGGTGCCACCACAGGTTACTAGCCTAAAGTGAAAATCTTCTGGAGTCTTGTTGTATCTGGTTAGCATGGAGTTGCTTATAGTGATCCTTGTTTGCTTCATTTCATCTGTAAGCAGTCTTGGCGCCCATCTTGCGCACACCTTAGACACAACGAGATCTTCATAAAGAATTGTCTCGATGGATCCGTGTGAAATGCCTGTGGTCTCCTCTAACTCGGGGAGTGTGATTCGACGATTTTCCAGCACAAGTCTATGCACTCTGTCAATGTTTTCCTGACTAGTGCTTGTTGTTGGGCGACCTGGACGGGGATCATCTTCAAGACTCTCTCTACCATGCTTAAATTCATTAACCCATCGTTTGATGGTAGCAGATGAAGGGGAAGACTTCCCATAAACTGCTGAAAGCCTTTCTTCAATGTTCTTCGCCGAGTTTCCTTCAAGAACTAAAAACATAATTACTGCTCTATACTCAATTTTATTCATTTTCACTGCCGTGAGGGGAGTCTGTTTCTGTCAATGTGAGCTGTTCAATAACTTCTGAGAGTAGGATACCAAAACGTATATGTCACATCAGCTACACCCCAAGGTTCAATGTCGTACCATAGGCTGTGACGCCTGGGTATGAAAAATACCCAAGGCTCAAAACTTATTGACATCCCCTCGTATGCCTCGTGACATGCTGTAAATTTGGACAAATGTCTGTAGGCCTTGTGCCACATTGTCAACAAGGATCAGCATGTTTATCATGTCAGAAAGACGCCCATGCGTTTGATTCATATTGACGAAACATACCATTTCGAATACGCCCTTTTTGTCAAACTCCATCAAAGTAAAATATTGATGAAATGAAAAATAACTACTTCTCAAACAGCTTGGTTAGACGGCCATATGAAATCAGTGAAACTGTTCGTGACAAAAATACACAAAACACAATCTCCGGCCGGAACGTATAACCAGCTCGCTGACTTGGTTGCCACATGCCATCGGTTCCAAGTTGCGCAGATCAATGTTGATCACTGGATTTTTCTGGTCCAGACACAATTATTTACAGACCGCCGTCGTATAAGTGGAATATTGCTGAGTGCGGCGTAAATTCAACAAGGAATGTTATAGAATAACAATTTTGATGTAAAAATACACTCTTCAAAAAGGTAGGGGATAATGAACTTTCAGTTTGGATAGGAAGTGTAAACCTTGACAAACGTTTCAAAGACAGACATCTTATGAACGCACCACCATTTTCCTCTATTGCCACCCCTAAATACAACGCATGGTATGCACGTGCACAACCCAGTAGCCCCAGACACGTGCATAGGGTCCCATTCTTGATTTTGCCGTTTTTTCAAGAAAGTCGAGAAATCACTTAGAACATTAATTTTGACACTCATCTTGCTTCACACATTAGTTAGTGTTTGTTTCTAGTCGTTTGTTTTAAAATGAAAATCGTATACAGGCAAATTACATGCCATACACCAATCATCTTTCAAAAGTGACTACATTCCAAATAACTATGGTTGTAAGGAAGTGCAAATGGTGATGCACTCTCAAAACATTCAATATTATCGTATCTACATTGATTGACTCCGATAAATCTCCTAAAAGATCCCCTATTTTTTGAAGAGCATATGATGCACAATAGGGGAATCATAAACGCTAAAGCAACAGCTGCTGGCCACAAACATTTCGTATCTGTGTCAGGTCAACATGGGAAGTGCATTGAAATCATAAACCTATATACACTGCATGCGACCCCGAGGCTTTGTATTGGTTTATTGTTATGTGTTGGCATCCATACTGAAATTGAAACAGTAAGTTATCCAAGGAAGATTACGAAATTTCATTAGCATCACAATATCTACATGCTTCACTCTGAAGTCATCTGGAATGAAGGACTGTGCTCAACAAAATCTAAACAACCTCTATATTACTCATACACTGTCGTTATATTCAGCAAGTATTTTTGTGTAGGAACATTTGTATGCAACATGCAAAACCAAATGTAATGTGAAAAGTTTCATTACACAAGACTCGCTTGTATAAATGTAGCCACTTGCTTCGGTCAGCTGTTATAAACTAGGTTTTTGCAAAATATTCCAATCTGTTTAAGGGTACTGTTTACATGTGAGCTGATGTATTGAAAACAATTCTTAACATTGAAAGGATCATTGTCATAAGTTCGGCAAATGATGAAAATCAGTGAAACTTAGCAATTTCTTAACGAAATTGTACACCAAAATGTAGCTGTTCACATGCACGATATTTGCACATGCCTTTCAGCAATTTGATGCATGATCTTCGTTTAATTCATCTACATAAAGTTTCCAGTTGGTTTCCCCAAGTTAGTGGAGAAATTCATTTTCGATGTAACCATGTATCTATACATGACATTTAGTGAGTGTTTTGAGTGATGCTGAACTTTTGATGAGTAGTAGTAAACTAGCCGAAGCCATACAACGAAGCCATACAACGAAGCCATACAACGAAGCCATACAACGAAGCCATACAACGTGCATGAGCACTCATGCGAACATCACTGGCTGACACCCTGGATGACCGAACGACATGTCTGTCCTTTCCGAGTTCTGGGTGCTCAGATAGCCGAGTAGTTAAAATCGTCACTTGGAGGAGCCGGGTTCGATTCCCCACGTGGTTCGATGTGTGAAGCCTATTTCTGTTGTAGTAGAATATTGCTAAAAGCAGCGTAAAACCTTGCTTACTGTCAATTCTGACCATAGCTCTATTGAGAAAACGTTCAGTTTTTTTTTTTAGAATCATGTAATTCAGCATGTGGTTTTACGGTATTGTCACGGGCATTGTGTCGTATGTCGGTTTATCGAAAGAACAGTGACGTCGAATAATTCGTTAGGCGCGTTTTAGTCTGAAACATTTTGCGATTTACTCATCTCGATGTGTATCGTTGAAACCATTTAAATAAATTTATAACAATATTGTAATAACTGTTACTTACATTTCTGTAACAAAACATAAAATAGATATAATCCATCCTATATACCTTTATGATACCTCTTACCAATATCGACAAAGCTGCATGCCAAGGCAACAACGTAAGACAACCAACCGACCAATCAACTAACCAAACGACCAACTGACCAACCGACCAACCGACCGACCAGTCACGCAAAAGGAACGTCTTTTGCATTCTTTGTTGTGTGTTCTGTAAGAGAAATAGCCACATAATACCGAGCAATGCCAAACAAATGTACAAATATTTTCGTTTCTTTTGGTACAGGTTGTTTTTATGCATTTTAAAGTAATGTCAAATAAATTAACTTGATGTCTAATTAAGATACACGGTAAAATCTTTTCTTACATATCAAAGCTATTCTTTGCAGAGAAAAGATTCTGTTTAACAGATCCAGATTTTTAATACTATGAAGGAAATTGAGATGGGTGAAATATATATTTATACGTCATGAGTGACAACTTCATCTTGTAACCCGCACGAAGACGGTAAAAAATTGAATATAAAAATTTACTATTCTTGTTCTCTTATTACTTACTCATTGTGGATTTCTTTCACCCGCCTCATTTAACATGAAAGTACTGGTACAGACTTTCGTTATTCGACTCTGCTGTGTGTTTTTATCATTATGATGATGTTAATTTTCAATACTTGTTGTTTTTGCCTTCACTGGTAAATATTTTAACTATGTTTAGCCACAAAGGTCTGAAGAGTAGTCTCCCTTGTCCCCAAAACATCAGTGATACTCTTTTTGCCATGAAATGTGCAGCACAGAAACAAGACTAAGTAAACGTTTGTGTGAGGTATGTTCGTAGCGGTGTATAACTGACTGTATTCCATGTCATATAACGTTAATAGAAAAGTCTTAGGTTAGCTTGTGGCAGTAATGCTACTTATTATCATTGCATCCTTCCGCTTGCTCAAATGTAATAGACATATGCAATCTCGTTTGTAACCAACTCGTGTTATTCTGGCACAAAACGGATGGCGCCCCTCTCGAATGATTTGGTGTAGGAGCATCTGAATTATTTCAACCAGGAACTACATGTCACAAACCGAAAGTAGACCTTGTGGATAATCAGCACATATTGACACAAACGAAAACAAAACCTTTTAGGCTACATACATTTATTATGATAAAGCCTCCTTTTGGATTGTTCTTGAAGGAGAGGCACTCTTCAAAAGAGAAGAATAACAATCAATGTAACAATAAATATGCAAAAGCTTTCATATAGCAAGGCTAACAATTATAAAGAGTCCACACAAGGTTCCACAAACACAGGAAAAGTGTTCAAAGTCACTGAGTTTCCATAAGCACAAGGATAGAAACTGGCCCATAAACAAAGAAACAGTTCACAAGCGTGTAGATGCACACATGATATGTTGTCACCTTCCAGAACCACGGAAGCTACTACTTGAGTTATAAAATCAGAGTAATTCCTCTTAAGCCTGAAATAAATAACAAAATACCTACTCGCTAGTCATGTGATAACCCAACAATATGCCATATCAATACATCTAAGATAATAAACTTCTTAAAATAATGTCCATGACGCAACTCAAGACTTGTACGAGAAAAAACATTACAACAAAACAATTATTCTTATACCTTCACCATCAATTGACAAATTACTCATTTAACTTCCTTTAAAGAAACAAAAGCATACTCAGAAAAAGGCCTTTTCCTAAGGATTCCCCTTGATAGTGAAATTCAACTGTGATTAACTTAAAGTATTCTGACCTTAAATAGCAGTTGGAAAGCTAAATGCATGTTTTCCACAGGGATGAAAAGATGTGTTTGGGAGATATGTTCCCACCTTAAGGATGATGACCGCCCCTACCAAAATACATCCCAAAATACATAAAAGGGCATGAAATGTGACACTACACCTCTATTCCTGTTTGATTCCTGTGGTAGTCAGTGTGGCCAAAGTACTTATACATTGTATTGCTGTTTTTGTTTTTGCTTATTTTCTTCAAAGAATTAAACCTCCTTGATACTTCTGAAAGGAAGCGAAAAACGTACTAGTAAGAGACTGAATCTGACGTAATTATTCCCACATGTGTCACCTTATATCTCCAATTATATCTCCGAAAAGAGTATAATAATTACAAACTGGATTTGCTGTACTGAATATGCAAACATTTAAAAAAACAAATGTGAAAACCCCTCAAAAGCACGCTACTTTGAATTCCAAAGCAGAAACTCCAAAATGACTTTAAAATATTTCTCACAGAACATTTTTGTAGCATTGCTGTGATACCCCATGTGGAATTTTAACTAAATTTGCTGAAAAATATATGAATGACCCAATACAAGTCAGACTGAAATATTCCCAAAGATGTGAAATATATGCCCAGTGTTAAAGATTACAGTTGGTTAGTTATACAGGCATAAAGTTATTGCTTTGTCTTTCAAGATTACATTTGCTAAACCTGTTGGAAGCGCACGTATAATCGCCAGAACAAACCCGCAAAGTTGTCAGAAAAACACTCGGCTGGACCTGTGAGAGCCTTTATGTCAACAAACACACGCGTGAGTGTATTTGGAACTCTCGACGCAAATCGCATGATTCATATTAAACATAATTTTGTTAGCTACCTTCTTAGTAGGACGATACATATTTTTTTCAGGATTTTTTAAACAATAACATTATGCCATAAACGATTATTTTTATCAAAGCACCGCATCCATTACGCGCGGTCTGATAGATTTGTCTAATTTTTGTACACAGCATGCATCGAGTTCTTGGACGAGTACTCTTGGAGGTTACGGAAACGGGCGACCGATGACGAATGATGCAGTCTGTCAATCAACCTGACGCATGCGCCAATTTGAGCAAATGAGAAGGTCGAGTGCTCAGGTAAGTTTTTCATTCGTCACTACTTGTGTGATTCTGGCAAACCGAATCCTGTATGTCACGGACAGAGACGAATAGTTGCGAATGGTGATTTTTCCAAGACTTACTTCCAGGGTCAGACGATGTCTTCGAGTTATGCCATTCTCACTCGCGATATCTATGTCCAACTGCTAGCATTTGATGTGTGTCTTTAACTATACCAATGCGGTCGGAACAACAGATTTGATCGGACCAAAGAGTGAGCCATGCCTATCGTTCTGTCGCGATACATTTTCAGGGCGATATAGCGATGACCCCAGTGGGACACCATACGGAAGAATGTTTGAGTTTCATTTTCCTTGTATCAATGTTTTAAGAGAGAATAGTGAAAAAACAACCTGATATGGTGACAGTGACTGCAAGATGTTTGAAATATCGCTAATGCTTCTGTATAACCAGGGGCAGATACAGCTGTTTGAGAAAAAAATGGAGGGAATGCAAAGCATTGAAAAACGAATGCACATTACATTTTTACCCGAGTTTCAGTGGTCATTTTACAAACTTTTAGGACAAAGCGGAAGAGGGTGGGGAGTGTGCGCGTGCGTGTGTGTGTGCGTGCGTGCGTGCGTGCGGTGTGTGGTGGGGTGTGGTGCGGTGGTAGTAGTGGGGAGGGTGTAATGCCCGCGTCACCCCTCACCAACTACTTCAAACCTGCCTACGTACCCTTTAATGATATATGAGATGCAACAGTTTTGGGAGTTTTTTATCATTATTTATCATATTTTTAACAGGCATACATTATAGGATCCTACAAGCAGGCGGCTAAGGTGCGATTCATCTGATTAAGATAACATGTAAAACATGTACACAGAATTAAAGATTGATATACATCTGTCCTAACAACACATGTAACGTTGACCAGAATTGAGAAGACATTTGTTCAGTACCATTTGATAAATGGAGATATTTGGTAGCATCATAATGTTTAATAATTTCCCTTTCAATAAAATGTATATCCAGGTTTCCAGGCGCACATTTGAATATATTTTGTCTGACTAGAAGAATGATTGCATTTACACGATTATCATTTTCACCTTCAATTCCAAACAAAACCTAGGCCTATTCCAACGTAGAGTTCATAGATAGTTGAACAGCATGAAGCCTTTTGTAACTTCGATCCATATTTTCTTTGCATGCTCACAATTCCAAAAGAAGTGGTCATAGTTTCTGTATCTGTTTGACCAAAGGAGCAAAGAGGTGATTCTATGTATTTTATTTTACAAGAAAAGATTTTGTGGGTAAATTGTTGTGGATAATTCTATATTGCAGTCACCTGTGTTTGGAACTTTTAGTATAATAATTATTTATTCGGGATAATGTTGCAAATCATCCGTTCTTTGTCAGTGAAGTGTCTGTTTACAATACGTTCCCATGTGGAATAACATGGTAGCGCTATGGAGGAAGAATTCAAAAGAGATTTATATAAAAGTTCATTTCCCCCAGAATCATTTAATGTTTGGAAATTAAATGGAAAGTGGGATTTTGCAGCGGTTCTGAAAATTCGTAAATGTTATGTTTGTGTGCATATGGCCTTACCCCTGCTTTGATTCCTTCAAAGGTTAGAAAAATGTTTTTTATTTGATACTTTTTGAAAATTCCTCATGTATAATATCATTACCAAACCTACACCTTCAGTCTTCCAGTTTTCTTACATTATCGGTTTGCCACTAATAGTTTTTGTTGGAGTTATCCAAGATAGTTTGACTTTTAATTTGGTTTTCTGATAACAGTTTTGATTCCGATAACTGTTTTCTGATAATACTTTTGAAGAAAGACTTCCCATACAGTAGAAACATGTTTGCAACATCTGTTTGGTTAAATTAGGAATACACATTTCTTTCATTTGCTTTGAATTACCAGACCATATGGAATATGATGTAGGTATTTTGTTTCGAAGAATATAGTCCCGTTTATTACCTGAAGTAGTAAATTTATTTATCCATTTAAGTTTTTGAGCATAAATTACGTTTTATACATCTTGTACCTTGATCCCATCATGTTCTGGGTTTAAAGTGGTTATGTTTATTTTTACATTATCCGGCTTATTATACCATATGAATCTGAAACATGCGTTTTGTAATATCGGAAGTAGTGGTCTTGGTGGATTGAGAGTAGATTATTGAAAGTGAAAGTATCAGGGATTTTAAAATTGTAGTATTTCTCACCCAAAAGAGATAAGGGACATGTTGACCAAATATTCATTTCTTTTCGAATATTGCATTTTTGTCCCTATAATTATCTTCAATCATGGTTTCAAGATCAATATTAAACTTAATTCCCAGAAGACTAAAATCTGTTTGAGACCAATCAAAGTTGTATTCTTTACCATAGTTTGTAACATGATCTCTTTTTTGAACCAGTGCAAATACGTTTTGGCTTCTCAACGTTCACCTATAAACCAGAAAATATTTGCAAGACATTCCGTACTGCATAGAGGCATGTTTCGGATAAATCTAGCGTAGTAGTAGCTTGTTATCAGAAAAACTGCGACAGAATATATTCTATGTAACCGATTCTAAGGCCTTTAATTTTAGCAACATTTGATACGGGGTGATTTCCATATTGTAGATTTCGCCTTGCAACTGCACATATAGTAATTCATGTAGCCTACTGCCTTATCACCCACATGTATATGAATGTATACTGCATTCAATATTATTATCATTGCATGCCCAGCTAATATCATCGAGGAGTACATTTGTCGACGATTCCGCAGTTTCTTTAATGGTCTGACGAGAAAGTTTTTAGAAATTCTCTGTTCTGTGTTATCAATAGTGACACCTTCGTTTGTTAACTTCTTCTGAGTTTGACCTCGTACAAGAACGCCTCAGATTTTCTCGTGTTACAAACAGGAACGTCTCAACGCCCCCTGGTTGCGGAATTTATGTGCACACGTAATGAGGACGCTGTCAAAAGCTCCCGACGTAAACTCAAAGGCGAGCCATTTTCATGTAGGGAGCAACTCCCAGAACGTAGTCTTAATGTCCCGTTGAGGGTAGCAAGTTGTCAGAATCGCTGAGTGTTTATATCGGTTGACAAACTGTAAGGAGAAAACGTCCTCCAAAAATGTTGCCTGAACCAACCCTACTAAACCTAACAACTACGCTATGATAACCACAGCGAAAACGAGGCTCGGGTAGAAATAACATACGACGCCATATGCAAGTGAGAGTGCAACCTGTATGCGGATGTAAACTGGATTATACACATCAAAGACTTGAAGGAAGGACCTACTGAGACTGTTTCTGGCAATGGATATACTGATCGTCCTCTCAGATGGCTAATGGTCATGTCAGTTTTTGTACATCTTCAACAAGAACTGTGAATGAATGTCATGGTTGTGAACAGTATCTGGGCTATAGTATTCTCAGAAAATAAACCTGTGAGTACACCTACATTGTCAGACGTTAAAACCTATCCTTGCCTGTATCACAGAACCAGCTTGTAACAACGGTGCTTATTACCCACGTGGTACGTCGTAATGGGGTTTCATAACAAGCTGTTGTGACATATATGTGCCATAATACCTCTCAGTGAATTGAATGGCTAAAACGTGAACTTTGACATTACCGGTACAACTTTCATCACTCATTCCATTCATGATTTTCTTCCAGAATTTTTCACACCTTCTGAGAGCATGTAAAAGAAAAACACTTGTATGGAATTAGATATAATTTATTTAATTTAGTGTGGTTGCAAGCATTATTTTCAATCCTATAACAACTCACGTTTCTGTAATAAAAACGAAAATAAAATAATTAATAAGTAAACCAATACGTCTGGACAATAGTATTCTTAGCAAAATTAAACCTGTGAGTACGCTTACATTGTCACTATCATTCTCTGTATCACAGAACCAGCTAGTAATAACGGTGCATATAAATCTCGTGAAATGTAACTATAACACAGTAGAATGGGCGAGTAGCGGTTTGTCATCCCGAGAGAAACTGGGGAAGTTAAAAAGGTTAAAAAGGTGCAATTCAATAAGGCTAAATAGAAAAAGCTTCTCGAGCATCGACGGGCTTCTTATATTTGTGCGCGTAACAGTTTTTTAGTGCTATTAAAAAATAATAATTTTGATTTGGCCGCATTACGATCGTCAGTTTGACTGAGCGTCTGTAAGAACGAATGTGACTGAATCAGCAACTCATTAGCAGGTGCTAAACATTCCAAAATGTATATCTGACAGTAAAAAAATAAAAATGTGTTCCTTCCTTGTCACAGGTTTCGATCAAAACTTAAAAAAGGTCCTACTGATCTCGTCAATTTTGGGATAACATGTGCCCGAGAAACATGCATTTTGTATGCAGCCTAAGCGTATTAACTATAAATTATATTTCTTTTCACTGAGTGCGTTTGGACTACTTACTCACATTATTTGATTATAAAACCAACGACACCCAAAATACGAAAAGGGATGAAGTTGGAAATAAGTGATTATGAATTGTCTTTATCAAACAGGACTGGGGTGGGTAGACGTTCAAATGGCGTTGGTCTGTCGGGGTACGTCAGGAGCGGGCTTCACACACAGTACCCATGTGGAAAGTCGAACCCAGTACTTTGGCGGGACGAACTAACGTTTAATCACTCGACTACCCTACCGCCTCCATTAAGACGGCTCCAGATGTGTACAGATATAAGCAGGAATAAGGAAAAATAGCCATAGGAAAAAAAGTCTTGTCATTCCAGTTCATTTCCTTCCTGTAGTTCAGTTGATGTGTAGTACACGTTGTAGTTCAGCTGTAAACATCTGGGAGGAAGTGTCCTTAGTTAGTGAACTTGCTCAGAACCCCATTCATCTTTTGAGAACAAATGTTTCAACAAACATGTTTTGAACATTTAAACCCCCACATTACGCCGCTCGGTCCACTCCTGGGTGACAAGGTCTTATGTATTGTTCAGAGAACTACAGATCTGAAACATTTTATAGACATCAGTGCAGTGTAGACAGATCTTCATTCAGGCAACAAGTACATTCATATCTAAAAGATAAAATCAACATTCACATAAGCTCTTTCCTATATGAACATGGCGAATTCTTCTCTGGATCGACATTGCATAGATACTGGTATTAGGTGTGTGTCAAATGTAATTTGCATCGTGGAAAGCTTTTGTCCAGCCCTTTAAACTGATTCACAATTTATCATTTCGATGAGTGATCATGACGCCACCAGCTGTGACGCTTTACCACTATCTTCCGCTTGGACACTTCGTCTGGTAATGTCGTGGGCGACCGAGGTTGCCTCCCGCAGACTGGCCACGTTGTTTGGCGGCTCGGGTGGTGCATCCAGTACAGCAGGCAGGATTACTTCACTTTCTATACACTGTATCGGCACAGCATGGGATGCCATCTGAAACTGGCAGACAGACAGATATTTTATATACGGCTGACCGCTGTACAACATTAAAAGTATATGTAGGTCTCATTAATTTAGGTAAACCTCCTGATCTCTGTCCATCTATGATGCTAATCGTTAGATGCTGAGAGACTCTGAAATATTGCGTTGTCGCCAATCATGGATTTTCGATGCTATGGTGGTTGTTGATGGCCAGTTACGTGATGGATTGTTCACATCGTGCTCAGAAAGGGTTGAGGTTAGGTCATGAAGATCTCGGGGACAAGCTTTGAAGAGACAGCACTGGATACATTCCCTTTCCTAACACTCTAGATCTGCTGGTACAAGAAGGTGGAAGACCTTCACCATCCTAGATCCCAACCATGACACTCCTCACCAACCATCTCAACAGGCAGCACATGCGCATCCATTTCATGAAGGAGATAGAAAACCGACAGAATCTGCCATTCCTTCATTTGTCCTTGCAGAACTCCCGCAACAACATCGGCATTTCCGTCTACAGAAACCCACCCACACTGACCAGTATATCAATTACCTCTCCAACCACCAACCCCAGATCAAACACGCCATTGTATCAACTCCAACCAGGAGAGCTAAAGCCATCTGCGACTACACTACTAGTATGTATATCCTGTATAACTGATAGTTAGTATCCACCTCACGAGTGAGTGAGTGAGTTTAGTTTTACGCCGCACCCAGCAATATTCCAGCTATATGGCGGCGGTCTGTAAACAATCGAGTCTGGACCAGACAATCCAGTGGTTAACAACATGAGCATCGATCTACGCAACTGGGAATCCATGACATGTGTCAACCAAGTCAGCGAGCCTGAGCACCCGATCCTGTTAGTCGCCTCTTACGACAAGCATAGTCGCCTTTTATGGCAAGCATGGGTTGCTGGAGGCCTATTCTACCCCGGGACCTTCACGGGTTCCACTCACGAAGGGGCAAGGAAGTTGTGTGAACAATAAAAAGAAGTTGTCTCCGTAACATTTTTGTCTTATTAAAGCTGTACCTGGAGTAAATCGATGGTTTATCCAGAAACAATATGAGTTCTACGTGGTTGTATGGAAAAAAAAACATGCTTGACAGTAAGATGGAACTATATAGACACACAACGTTTGGTTGACAAAGTTTATATTTAGACTCTTCCGCCTCACATAAACTCATAATATTGGGGACATTGATATTAAATATATCATTGGTGTTCTATTCTTAACGAGTTATCCAGGGTAATAATATGCCTTCTTTGACTGTTGGCGTTATGAACATTCACCTCGTGAGTGGAGTTTGGCGCAGTATAAATGCACATATTATTATTAACGTCCAATTCCACATCTAAATTTTGCAATGGCGGAACTGTAACTCCGGGCCATAAATACTAATAGGTTTGTGCTGAGCTGCCTTAATTGTAGATGCATCACGATTACTCCATACAGATGCACCGTATCTGATCACAGACCATACCATAGTACAGTGGAAACTGGCTAAACCGTTACTCATCGGGACTGAAGAAATAATATAGTTTAGACAACGTGCCGGATTGTAGAGCTGATTATAAATGTTCAAGCCACAGGCATGACTGAGATTTTATGCTGGTGTTGACACCTTGCCAGATTGGACAGATGCCGGTTTTGACAGTTTCTACTGTATGGGAATAAGCGTTAACATACCTCGTACCTCATATTGTCTTAAACTTATATACAAATAAGAATGAAGATTTTTATGGATATCAACTTCTTTATGAGAGAACACAACGTTTCGGAGTTAATGCTTACTCCTTCATCAGGTGAAATATACGTTTCGGAGTTAATGCTTACTCCTTCATCAGGTGAATATCAGGGCTGCGTTTTACATGGCGCTAAGACTGTAAGTTGGCAGTAAGCGCGTTCAACCGCGATACCATCTGTGTCCACGCATTGCACCACGTCTTATTCACAACAGCCCAGCCCTATCTGCAGTGCAGCAAAGGTTATAAATAAGGCATGTCTTCATTCCCGTAGATTCATCTTTGGGCCTACTGTTCAATAAAATGGGTTTGTTTATTTCTATCAAAATCATATACATTCAGAGACTTTTAAGCCCCGTTCACGTGCACCTGTTTGCACTCATACGTATAACTACACACATGAGCAAACTTTACATACGAGTGTAATTGTGTCATGTGAACGGATTTACTTACATATGTAAATATACACTAGGAGCAAATTTAGACACGTGCCAATTCGCACTGTGAGTATACTGTGTCACGTCACCTTCTTTCAGGGTAAGAGTTACATATTCCAGGTTCTGTGTATATGATAAACATGAAGACATTCTATAGTATATTGCAACATCGACTTTCATTCGTACTGGTCATTCAAAGGCTGGTGAACATCTTGGTCACTAGTTTTTTCGTTGTGTGAAGATAAGATCCACAACCCATTTGTTCAGTCGAAAAGTCTAGTACCAGTGTTTGTCGTGTTTAGATATATGCATAATGTTCCACTAAACAGACTGACCTATTGCAAGAGAAGTACATATCTGATACTGTGTTTGTCTTCTTTAGTGGGAATGATAATATAGCATCTATATGGACTATGGAATACATTTACTATTCACTTTACTTACAGTAGATAAACTTAATGCAAACGCAAAATATAAATTTACCATTACATTACTATTACTTATGTATATCTACACATGTGCATATTTACTTACATGAATAAATTTTGTGCATGTGAATGGGGCTAAAGCCTTAGTCTACTCGGGTGACTTTATCCCGGATAGTGCTGTTGAAACAGAGAAGGCGAACAGGTCGTTGGAGGTTAGGGAAGGGACGAGTGTTCCAAGTAGACCCTTGCTAATCGGCTTCAACTTTGAACTGTAGTACAGTTGATGGATTTTATTATTATATGTCAACCAGCAATGGGATCAATAGGAATGACAAGTCTTATTGAATGATGGACTTCCTCACTGTAAAATGGAGACGTTTCGGTAAAGATATTTAGTATACAGATTTCAAGCATTTGGATCCAACATGAATATTCTGAACAGCCAGGCATGTCCTATTTTACTTCTGGAAACTGATTTGTTCACGCCTGGGTTGTGGCCAGTATCTACATCTTACGGTTCGTCTGTCGATCCGTCCGTCTGTCCACCCTGTTTGGACCCGTGAAAGTTCGGGTTACAATATGAATATTGGCCTTCAGTAACCCTAGAGTGTCGATAGAGGCGAATAACGGGATCGGCGGTAAGGCTCGCTGACTTGGTTGACACATTTCATCGGTTCCCAGTTGTGTAAAGTGGTGCTCATGCTGTTGATCACTGGATTTTCTGGCCCAGACTTGATTATTTACAGACTGTCCCCATATAGCTTGAATATTGCTGAGTGCGGCTTAAATGCTTAACTCATCCATCCTCCCTCCTGTTTGGCTGAAGTCTAGAACTGCTGTTCTTCTAACAATCCACCAACATCTTACTTCACCAAACACTGTAAACTCACTATATAACAAACTTATTGTGACAGTGTACCCTACAAAGTGATAAAACATCATACACCACTCACTACAAACACACACACACACACGCACGCACGCACGCACACGCACACGCACACATGTAATAAATAATGTGAAGAAAACCTCATAAACACTCACTACATCTCAGTCAAGCCTTGTGAGACTACACACACACGCACGCACGCACGCACGCACACACGCACACATTATGTGATAAGTAATGTGAAGAAAACATCACAAACACTCACTACATTACAAACGTACTCGCTTCTTCTGGTTATCGGGTGAATGGACATGACAAATATTAATCATTATTGGTCAACCCTGGTGTATCATGGAACTGCAGTTCATGATCTGTCGACAACAGGTACACAGTGTCTTGCAAAACGAACATTGTATGTACACCAATTACCGATAAAAGTTGATCTCGTTGCGTGTACCTGTGGTACGACAACACGGTTTGGTGTACCCTAGTTTACAACTCACAGTTGATCTCGTTGCGTGTACCTGTATTTCCAGCGATAAGGACACAATAATTACATACGTGTAGACATTATGTAACATAGGAGGAAAGTGTAACAGAAAACAAGAGTTAGAAAAAGACACGATGTTCTTAAACAGAGGCCAGAAGGTTTAATCAGCCCTTTGAACTCATGTTTGAACAACAAGACGATTCATGGATTTAATTAATACTGTGATACATTAATACACAAATGATACAGAACAAAGCACTTGTATTTTAATACTGTTCAGTATCGAGACATCAGGTTACCGTCCTCGCTGACCTGAGGGAATTTCTGGGTCTTCAAACAGTATGCCTTGCAATTGACCGTTGTTGTAGCCTTAATAAAAAAGGTCGGTTGCAAGGGGACACTCTTGTCATGTTGTAGAGATTGATGGTTGAGAATATCATTATTTGTTCAGCAGGTACAGAACAAAGCACTTGTATTTTAATACTGTGGTGAGTATATACAGGTACATATACAGGAGAGTCCTTGCACCCAGCTATTCAGACTTCATCTTGGTACTCGTGCGTTTAATCAACAGGTATAATTCTGCATCTATTCCAACTATACTCCCACAAATAGCGTCACACTATATCTTAATATACCCCACTGAGGGATGCAGTAACCCCTACCCCCTGAAACACGGGCAGACTGTTTCAAAACACACCCCGTGTAAGATTAAAAATCAGATTCGTTAGCTCACCAAATTATGCGAGACTGCAACATTTATAACCCGTAGGAATATTTCTGAATATCTTGGACTGAAAACTCTGCAAAACGATCAGTTTTGTGTAAATGTGTCTTCAGGATCACATTATTTTGTGCAACAGGACACTTTGTTATGCTGCCACATTTATAACATAATAATTCAGTAGCCAAATCACTAGAACATGTTGTAATAACTTTGATTTATGTAATTAAACAGAATAACTAAGAGATGAATTAAAATGAGATTACCTTAAAGGCACGAAATTGGTATCGTGTTGAGTGGATTCACGATCGACGAGCTCAGTGTTCGCGGCTAGTGTTCATAAATCCTATTACACTTACCTGAGAAGTCGCTCGGTAACATTGGCGCTGCAAAAATCCGACAGAAATTTGCATATCAGGCTGGATTTTGATGGGTGCACTACATTGCCTGTTGGTAATCCAGGCCAGTGACGTAGGGGAATCCCCTAGTACCTGATTCACGTCATGCTGAAAGGGTATAACTGGCCTAGTTTCTCGTACTGGATAACGCAATTGTTTGGTAGCTCATTCGGGCCATCGCTTTATCGTCTTTCAAAATCTAGGCGACAAAGCGATAGTACGACACGACACTGCAATACGGCGAGACGATGTAGCGTAATTGCGATAGTCAGAAAACGAAATAGCGAAAACCCGACACAAAATGGCGATATGGTCAATCCTGGTGTATCATGGAGTTACAGTTCATGATCTGTGGACAACAGGTGCATTTTTTCTTGCAAAATATATATTGTCTGTACATCAGTTACCGATAAAGGACAAGTATGTACTGCTCACATGTCTTTAAGTGCAGTAGGGGCACTCGCAGGCGCCATTCGGTTTCAGTTTAAGGTTGGACCATCCATATGGACGCATATGGAGGGGAACAGAAAGGAAAGATACACTGAAGATCGCCCACAGAACACTACTTTACCAGCTTTCAAACCTGACATGGCATTGTAGGAGGCAGACTACAACAAAATATAACAGTTCTGTTCGTTGCGTGGAGTGTTATACCTCTAAAGTTTGAAAATAGCGTAATGTTGAAATTTGAATTGTATGTACACCAATTACCGATAAAAGTTGATCTCGTTGCGTGTACCTGTGGTACGACAACACGGTTTGGTGTACCCTAGTTTACAACTCACAGTTGATCTCGTTGCGTGTACCTGTATTTCCAGCGATAAGGACACAATAATTACATACGTGTAGACATTATGTAACATAGGAGGAAAGTGTAACAGAAAACAAGAGTTAGAAAAAGACACGATGTTCTTAAACAGAGGCCAGAAGGTTTAATCAGCCCTTTGAACTCATGTTTGAACAACAAGACGATTCATGGATTTAATTAATACTGTGATACATTAATACACAAATGATACAGAACAAAGCACTTGTATTTTAATACTGTTCAGTATCGAGACATCAGGTTACCGTCCTCGCTGACCTGAGGGAATTTCTGGGTCTTCAAACAGTATGCCTTGCAATTGACCGTTGTTGTAGCCTTAATAAAAAAGGTCGGTTGCAAGGGGACACTCTTGTCATGTTGTAGAGATTGATGGTTGAGAATATCATTATTTGTTCAGCAGGTACAGAACAAAGCACTTGTATTTTAATACTGTGGTGAGTATATACAGGTACATATACAGGAGAGTCCTTGCACCCAGCTATTCAGACTTCATCTTGGTACTCGTGCGTTTAATCAACAGGTATAATTCTGCATCTATTCCAACTATACTCCCACAAATAGCGTCACACTATATCTTAATATACCCCACTGAGGGATGCAGTAACCCCTACCCCCTGAAACACGGGCAGACTGTTTCAAAACACACCCCGTGTAAGATTAAAAATCAGATTCGTTAGCTCACCAAATTATGCGAGACTGCAACATTTATAACCCGTAGGAATATTTCTGAATATCTTGGACTGAAAACTCTGCAAAACGATCAGTTTTGTGTAAATGTGTCTTCAGGATCACATTATTTTGTGCAACAGGACACTTTGTTATGCTGCCACATTTATAACATAATAATTCAGTAGCCAAATCACTAGAACATGTTGTAATAACTTTGATTTATGTAATTAAACAGAATAACTAAGAGATGAATTAAAATGAGATTACCTTAAAGGCACGAAATTGGTATCGTGTTGAGTGGATTCACGATCGACGAGCTCAGTGTTCGCGGCTAGTGTTCATAAATCCTATTACACTTACCTGAGAAGTCGCTCGGTAACATTGGCGCTGCAAAAATCCGACAGAAATTTGCATATCAGGCTGGATTTTGATGGGTGCACTACATTGCCTGTTGGTAATCCAGGCCAGTGACGTAGGGGAATCCCCTAGTACCTGATTCACGTCATGCTGAAAGGGTATAACTGGCCTAGTTTCTCGTACTGGATAACGCAATTGTTTGGTAGCTCATTCGGGCCATCGCTTTATCGTCTTTCAAAATCTAGGCGACAAAGCGATAGTACGACACGACACTGCAATACGGCGAGACGATGTAGCGTAATTGCGATAGTCAGAAAACTATGGTGGCTGATTCGGGCCATCGCTTTATCGCCCTGTAAAATCAAGGCGACATTGCGACAAAGCGATAGCACGACACGACATTGCGATACGCCGACACGATATAGCGATATTGCGATACGGCCAGAAAACGAAATAGCGAAAACCCGACACGATATAGCGAAAACACGACACGAAATGGCGATATCACGACACGAAATGGCGATAACAAGACACGAAATGGCGATAACCCGACACGAAATGGCGATATCACGACACGAAATGGCGATATCACGACACGAAATGGCGATAAAACTGGGCGACATTGCGATATGGCGATAACGCGAAAAGGCGACATTGCGATATAGAGACACGATATGGCGATACAGCGATATTGCGACATAGCGATACAGCGACATTGCGATATTGCTTCCTTTCCATTTATGAAATATGGAAAAGCGGGTAAGCTGATTCAGTTTTAGAATCTGATAGGTGGAGTATGTGAGATAAACGCATTTGTAAAACCATCCAGTTTACAGAAATAGCTATAGCTCATCCAAAAGCACGATGAGTGATGACATATTTCAAACTGTGATAGTTGTGCAGGCCATGGTCATGCTAACTTTGTAGGCTATAGGATTTCACCAGAACGGATTTGCCATCATACCGTGCCTTTTTTTTCTTCTTTACGAAATGATAATATGATCATAAAGAAAAGTTGTAGAAGACTTTTTATTCTTGTATCTATATATAAGAAAATATTACATTGTACACTGAATTAATTTCAGTAAGTATAGTAAGTCACTCTCAGAATTTAAAGAATTTAAAGCAAAATATATTTGACGCCGAATACAGTATTGTGGACCCACTGATGACCTTCAGCGTTTGAGGAGACAGCCCAATTAAACAGTCCGAGATACAATATTACACATGATTAGATTAAACAATTTGATACAAAATTGGGTGGAATTGACTTTATTTTAGGTTTGTTGAGGCTAGAGCAATAGAATTTTACAGGAAAGGTACATGTGTGGGGATGTAAATGTTTTTGGGGTGAAACATCTAGTTAATAAAATACAATGTATATGATTAATGCACATGGGTTTCAATCTATCTCTACAGATATTTATAGATTAAGAAAGTGTAGGTCTTGTAGTTGTTATAGCATGATCCCTCTGGTAAACGATTTGAAAACAGATAAAAACATGTATGTTTGTTTGTTTGTTTGCTTGCTTTCTGACCATGTCAATGTTGTATTTGAATGGTGGGGTGGTTAATACTATTACAACGTCGACACATTGTTCCGTACATAAGGACAAAAAATATTACACTAAATGTAGAAATGTTTGAGATATTTACCGATTTTTTTCTAAATAGTCATTAGCAGGGTTGGGTGTTACCAAAATGTTCGTATTGCGATGTTTTGTGATATACGTTGGCGTACTGCAATATGTATTGCAATACATTGTGAAAGTGGAACACATGGTTTAAGGCCATGAAATTACTGTTTCATTTCTTTTGAAACAATGCCACTAGCCACTTAGGAATCAGGTGTGATTGTAGGAGAGATCAAATGAACATGTTTCTGAATGCTTTGCTCTAATGTTTGGAACTCGAGAAAAAGCGTCTGCAGCGGGGTCAACCATTTCGGTTTGTTTATCCCCACAACAAGTGCCCTACCAATCTATTTTCTTTAATTCACATGGTTTAAAATTCATGCTAGTACAATCACATGACCAATAAACATTTTCGAAACTAAAAATATGCGGTTTAAACAGTATTTGTTCAAAAAAAAGAAAAAGAAAAGACATCAGAAAGACAACAGAGAACCCACAAAAAGGAATGGCAAACAGATCGAACAAGGCCTGTATGGGTGCCTCTCCCAAGAGAAGACAGCTTAAACGAATTAAACACGATTAAGAGATTGTAAAAGGATGTATAATTCAATGAGTCAATTTTCAAAACCAAGAAAACGAGTTTATGTGTTATTTAACCATACGTTTGGAGTTGAATTATGAAATGATAAATGGATGTAAGAAGTAATTCTGCATGAATATTGGATACGTTATCTTTGCCACAGATTATTTCTTCAACAGAGAATCTATTGCGGTAGAAGTACTGGTTATATTATGTCTGATGTGACGAAATACAGGGCAAAAAATGTAGTACGGGGTATCTTCTGTTAAAAAGCCACATTGGTATGAACTGTTTTGTTTTATATGTCTTTCGAAATGGTGTAAGTTTAAAACACTACACCCAGTCTCAGTTTGGACATGATAATTTGGAAAAAGTTGGATAATTTGGCAATAATTAAAGTATTTATAGCTCTGAAAATGAGAGTGTAATAAGTAAGATATAATTTAAATTTAGACAATAACTTTGCCGATTTACATATTCGTCCAGATTATTGTAGCCTTGTATGACTAATGGAAGAAGAGAGTGTTATAGTGTTAAACTCGTCTAGTTGTTTTTGTTCTGGCTGTCTTGAGTATCTTTGGCATTATGAAGGAAATAGTGAGTATTTTGCCCACTTCTTGTGGAGTTTATCTTGTTAAGTACTCTGGCGTTAAACATGTACCATCTTATACAAAATAAACAATTTATGATTCTTTCTCCTTTGAAAGAGAGATGGCATACATGTTTCTTCGTCATTTGTTTAATGATTGATACCCATGATGGCCTCACTTAAGGTACGATGAGCATCAAGGTGTAATCTTTCTAGCACTGATCCTTGGTCTTGGGATCAGTTGTCCCAAATGAAGTCACAGTATTCAAAGACAGGAAGGAGGAATGATATATACAGTCTTTCTGTTTAGTTTATTAGTTCATATTTAAGCCTCCAAAAGCAATATATTATAGGACTAGTTTCTTTGCTTGATATTCGATTTGCATATTCTATATACCATTGCTTTGAAATCGTAGCCCTAAATGTTTATGCTAGTCATCCATCATTAAATCTGTTTTCGCTCTAGGTATTGCCTTTCAGTGAATAACGTAGTCACTGGTTTGGGGGGACTAAACGACACCTGCAATTCATTTCTTCATTCAGACAGATTAGCAAGATCACTGTTCAACATTCTTGGTGCATCGGTGGGGTTACGTATGATTATGTAAAGGCAGGTATCATCAGCAAATAAAAGTATGTTGCTTGATACCAATAAGTGATTCATTTATCTAAACAAGGAACATAAGAGGACCCAATACGGAGTGTATTAATGTATAATGATATAAAGGAAATACGAATATTATTAGAAGTTTGGCTACATCACAAAAATGGCAGATCGTATCGGGTGAACCGGTTCGCGAAAAGTGTACCGCAATATATAGTACTGTGAAGCTCGTATGGCAATATAACGGTTAAGCGGTATTATCGGCCACGTCCACAAATTAATCATTGTCGTACTTTAAAACGAACTTCTAAGCTACAACCAAATCGAGAAAGTGTTAACTTTAACAAGTAAAAGATAAGGTTCCGATTTTAAATAAATAAATAAATAAATAAATAAATAAATAAATAAATAAATAAATAAATAAATAAACATGAGATATTACTAGGATGCACACGTAAAGCACGTTCTTCATCCATTATGTACCAGTCGGCGGCAGGGATGATGTGCTGTGAACGAACCTAGCACATTGAGGTATACTAGTATATTTCAAAATTGCACTTTGTGCATTATGAACTGATAAAAATCATGACATTAGTACTAAACATTAACTTGACACGGCAAGACGTAGACTTTCGGAAAACGGGAAATCAGCTTCATCCTTTTGTGCACATTACCATGGCCACACATAATTTTAACTGTTTGTTTCCAAATCGTCTTCCAGAGGCATCATGCAATAACAACTACAAGACCCAGACTTTCTTAATCTATAAATGTCTGTAGAGATAGACTGAAACCCATGAACATTAATCATGTAAATTGTTTTTTATTAACCAGATGTTTAATCCCATACTCCACATATTAGATTCTAAAAGTGAATAAATTTATCCACTTTTCCACATTTCACAAATGGAAAGGGAGCAATATCGTCATATCGCAATGTCGCTGTATCGCCAAATCGCATTGTCGCTGTATCGCTATATCGCTGTGTCGCTATATCGCAATGTCGCTGTATCGCTTTATCGCAATGTCGCTGTATCGCCATATCGTGTCTCTATATCGCAATGTCGCCTTTTCGCGTTATCGCAATGTCGCTGTATCGCCATATCGTGTCTCTATATCGCAATGTCGCCTTTTCGCGTTATCGCCATATCGCAATGTCGCCCAGTGTTATCGCCATTTCGTGTCGGGTTATCGCCATTTCGTGTCTTGTTATCGCCATTTCGTGTCGTGATATCGCCATTTCGTGTCGTGTTATCGCTATATCGTGTCGGGTTTTCGCTATTTCGTTTTCTGGCCGTATCGCAATATCGCTATATCGTGTCGGCGTATCGCAATGTCGTGTCGTGCTATCGCTTTGTCGCAATGTCGCCTTGATTTTACAGGGCGATAAAGCGATGGCCCGAATCAGCCACCATAGAAAACGAAATAGCGAAAACCCGACACAAAATGGCGATATGGTCAATCCTGGTGTATCATGGAGTTACAGTTCATGATCTGTGGACAACAGGTGCATTTTTTCTTGCAAAATATATATTGTCTGTACATCAGTTACCGATAAAGGACAAGTATGTACTGCTCACATGTCTTTAAGTGCAGTAGGGGCACTCGCAGGCGCCATTCGGTTTCAGTTTAAGGTTGGACCATCCATATGGACGCATATGGAGGGGAACAGAAAGGAAAGATACACTGAAGATCGCCCACAGAACACTACTTTACCAGCTTTCAAACCTGACATGGCATTGTAGGAGGCAGACTACAACAAAATATAACAGTTCTGTTCGTTGCGTGGAGTGTTATACCTCTAAAGTTTGAAAATAGCGTAATGTTGAAATTTGAATTGATCAACCACTATACAGTACATGGTCTCTTCTGGTGTGCATCATCTGCCTACAGCTGGTATGACTGATCATTGCACCAATAGAGAAGCTTGTGTTGTCATCTTTGGTTTTACAAGGTCTGGTGTACCTGTTTACAGCACACAGCTGATCTCGTTGTGTGTACCTGTCTTCCCCGAGATAAAGGTACAGTACTTACATACTTGCAGACATTATGTAACATAGCAGGAAGGTGTAACAGAAAACGGGAGTTAGAAAAAGACAAAGATGTTCTTGAACAGTTCGGCCCTTTGAACGGCAACACGAGTCATAGATTTAATCAATACAGTGATACATTAATACATGAATAGTTCTATTGTAATACTGTTCACTCACTATGGTGAGTATATACAGTTACACATACAGGAGAGTCCTTCCACCCAGCCTTTCAGACTTCCAGTCTGGTACTCGTGCGTTTAATCAACAGGTGTAAATCTGGAAGTGTATCTACAACTAGACTCCCACAAATACGAAATTCTATATCCTAATATACCCCACTGAGGGATGCAGTAACTCCTACCCCCTGAAACACGGGTAAACTGTTCAAAACACACCCCGTGTAAGATTAAAAATCAGATTCGTTGGCGGACAAACATTATGCGACATTGCAACATTTATAACCTGTTGGAATATTTCTAAATATCATGGACTGAAACATTGCAAAACGATCACTGGGTCTGTGTAAAAGGACACTTTGTTATGCCACATTTATAACATAATAATTCAGTAGCCAAATCACAAGAAAATGTTGTTATAACTTTCATTCATTTAATTAGACAGAATAACTAAGAGATGAAATAAAATGAGGTTCCCTTAAAAGTAAGAAATTGATATCGTCAATTGGATTCAATCGCGCTACTGCTGTCACCGATTGATACTGCTACAAGTGAATCCTGTTGTGCGTGTTTACCATTTAAAAGTAACTTGCTGAGTGTAACGGGACTTTCCTGAAGACAGTTGAAATGTGATTCTGCATGAGTTGATGGATATATCAACATTCAGGGTGAGAGGCGGGTAGACTAGGTCGGTATTAGTCCCCAATTTTAATGTGCTCAGATGTCCGCTGATGCAAATCTTTTAAGGTGTTTACTATCAACAAGTGTACCAGTTTGTTGCATCTATAACACTTGTTGCATTCAGGTATTTACTGTGCGCGGACAGGCAGGTACGCCAACAAGCGAACCTCTCTCGTCTCGCAGAAGCTAATGAAGAGTGAGTGAGTTTTAAGCACTATGCCAACAATATCACGTCGGGGTACACCAAACATGGACTTCACACATTGGGCTTCGGCGTGACGAGCGAATACTTTGACCGCTAGGCTACCCCACCCTCCCACCTGAAGACGAATCTCTTCCTCAAGATCTGAATCTCTCTCACTGGGGACATCTTTTATGATCAAATCTAGATCTTTGTTTCAATCAATATAAACTTGAGACTTGAACACGTGAGTCTAGGCGTGAGCTGACAAGCTTCTCTACTGATGCCTGTTTCCCGACTCAGTGTATCTCGCCTGTTGTTGTAGTCTTATTGAAAAAGATCGGTTGTACGAGGACACTTTTGTCACGTTGCAGTGATTGTTGGTTGAGAATGTCATCATTTGTTTAGTCCCCGAGTGGAAAAAGTGTAAATGTTTTGAACCATCCTTTGGTGAGAGAGAGAGAGAGACCAGCCTAACAAGGACTTTGAGTCAACAGGAATCAATTCAATCAGTTACTTTTTGTCCTTGAATGCGTTCACTCATATTTGAAAAACGTACTCCACTTATGGTTGAATTAGTTGAATGCAAATATTCTGTTTGGTAATTCTTACTTGGGAATCGTAAGATTCATAGTTTAGAAGTATGTACCAAATGTGAAATGGAATGAGATAGCCACAGTATTGTAATACCCTTCAAGGTTGCTTAAATAGAATGCAAAAATATTCATCGTATGTAATTGTTGAATTGTAACAGGATTTCTGCTTTTGGGTCCGCGTTTAGCTCAATCTCAGTTAATATCAGGTTACCCGACAACAATTCTGAAAACGGGTATGTTTTCAATGCCCTAGGAGTCAGTATTCACTGGGAAGAAGGATGATTTTTAAGTACAGAAAAACACAACCATCCGGATTAACGAGGCTTCACTGCAATACTCAATGAACAGTTACAGGACACGTTTCTCTGTCACGCTTTTCGTTCCTTGAAAGCAGTGCAGTACATACGACAGGTTGGTGCACAGGCGATCGAAAAGGGGAATCCCCTCAGTGGCTATGCGCAGTTCTAATGACAGTTCAGCACGATTAAGTCTGTTTGGGTCACAATAATACCGATTAACCACAATCTAACACCAAGTCGATCGGTTCATGATAGAACATTCTTCAACGCAAAGCAAAATGTAATTAAAACATTAGACCAACTCTGGAAAGAGATCAGAACGTTTGTCTCCAAAATGTAAAAGTTACTGAACAAACTGTGTTCATTTTGTTTTGGTTTTCCGTGTAAAGCTTCACGAGTGTAAAGTTACGTTGAAATAAATGTTTGGTAAAGATTTGGAGTTGGATTGTGATTCAACGGTGTCATCTTGACCCAAACAGATATCGATGGTAGTTGGTGTGGGTGGCTGAAAAGTGGGTTACATGCTCTACTATAAATACATTTCAAAGGACACTGTCATACTGTTTGAATGGAGAGGCAGTCACGACAAAACGTGAGCAGGTCCATATTTATCTCAAAGTCCAATCCTTTGCAGATGAAGCTTTCTCTTCTGTCTCAATTCTCTCAGTTCTCTCTTTCTGTCTCAATTCTCCCACTTCTCTCTTTCTGTCTCAAATATCTTGAAAAAGGCTAAGCGTTAATATCAATTTGAGCTGACAAACGTATCGGTTGCAGTCTGGTTATAGACTCAAAGTGCGCTGCGACAACTTCAGACAAGCAAAGGCAGAACCAAGTTAGACTGTTACCTTCCCGTAGCAGTACCACTACACCAGTACCACACAAAAGGAAAGGGTTGCAACGACGAAACCACCCCCTCTTCAATCCAAGTTAGATTTCACCACTACAATATTTTCCTTATTATATCCAAATGTTTTATACATTTCAATACCCCAAATGTTCGAAACGAGCAAAATGCATAAGCACTTTATGTTCTGTTCAGTAATGTATAATGTTATTTACATGTGACCCACCACATATTTTTCTGTCCATATCCGAGGAACGTTTCAGAGTAATTGTCTTGCCGTCTGAAATATTTCTACCTCTTTTTTATTGTGATTTGTGCGTGTGGTACAGGATCGATACGCAAACAAGGACAAACGTCTGTACGCCTTGTGACATGCGGTAAATTAGGATAGATGTCTGTACGCCTTGTGCCACCCTGTAAACAAGAACAAATGTGTTCGTCATGTCACATGCTGTAAATTAAGAAAGCTGTCTGTACGAGAGGATGTCAGTAAGTTTTGAGCCTTGCATAGAAAAACACAAAATATTGGTATGAACCACATTTATTTTTCAACATAGTCCCCTTGTGAGTCAAGACACTTGTTCCATCTTTTCTGCCAGGCGCTGATGCCATCTCTGTAGAAGGCGCCATTTTGGTCCTCAAACCAAGCCTCAGTAGCAGCAATAAGCTCATTATCATCCTGAAATCTACGACCACGCAAGTGTTTCTTGAGATTTGGAAACAGATGGTAATCACTTGGTGCCAGGTCTGGAGAGTAAGGGGGATGCGGCAAGATTTCGTAGCCGCATTCCTGGACAGCAGCGGCTGCAACGCGAGAGGTGTGTACTGGAGCATCGTCTTGATGTAGAAGAATACCACGTCTGATCTTGCCCCGGCGCTTCTTCTTGATTGACTGTCGCACTTGCCTCAACAAGTTAGCGTAATATTCCCCATTCATTGTTTGGTAAGTAATCTATGTGGATGACGCCTTTGCTATCCCAGAAGACTGTCGCCACTACCTTCTGCACTGATCTGGAGACTTTGAACTTTTTGGTCCTGGGAGAAATGACATGTTTCCATTCCATGGATTCTTGTTTGCTCAGGATCATAGTGGTGGATCCAGGTGCCACCACAGGTTACTAGCCTAAAGTGAAAATCTTCTGGAGTCTTGTTGTATCTGGTTAGCATGGAGTTGCTTATAGTGATCCTTGTTTGCTTCATTTCATCTGTAAGCAGTCTTGGCGCCCATCTTGCGCACACCTTAGACACAACGAGATCTTCATAAAGAATTGTCTCGATGGATCCGTGTGAAATGCCTGTGGTCTCCTCTAACTCGGGGAGTGTGATTCGACGATTTTCCAGCACAAGTCTATGCACTCTGTCAATGTTTTCCTGACTAGTGCTTGTTGTTGGGCGACCTGGACGGGGATCATCTTCAAGACTCTCTCTACCATGCTTAAATTCATTAACCCATCGTTTGATGGTAGCAGATGAAGGGGAAGACTTCCCATAAACTGCTGAAAGCCTTTCTTCAATGTTCTTCGCCGAGTTTCCTTCAAGAACTAAAAACATAATTACTGCTCTATACTCAATTTTATTCATTTTCACTGCCGTGAGGGGAGTCTGTTTCTGTCAATGTGAGCTGTTCAATAACTTCTGAGAGTAGGATACCAAAACGTATATGTCACATCAGCTACACCCCAAGGTTCAATGTCGTACCATAGGCTGTGACGCCTGGGTATGAAAAATACCCAAGGCTCAAAACTTATTGACATCCCCTCGTATGCCTCGTGACATGCTGTAAATTTGGACAAATGTCTGTAGGCCTTGTGCCACATTGTCAACAAGGATCAGCATGTTTATCATGTCAGAAAGACGCCCATGCGTTTGATTCATATTGACGAAACATACCATTTCGAATACGCCCTTTTTGTCAAACTCCATCAAAGTAAAATATTGATGAAATGAAAAATAACTACTTCTCAAACAGCTTGGTTAGACGGCCATATGAAATCAGTGAAACTGTTCGTGACAAAAATACACAAAACACAATCTCCGGCCGGAACGTATAACCAGCTCGCTGACTTGGTTGCCACATGCCATCGGTTCCAAGTTGCGCAGATCAATGTTGATCACTGGATTTTTCTGGTCCAGACACAATTATTTACAGACCGCCGTCGTATAAGTGGAATATTGCTGAGTGCGGCGTAAATTCAACAAGGAATGTTATAGAATAACAATTTTGATGTAAAAATACACTCTTCAAAAAGGTAGGGGATAATGAACTTTCAGTTTGGATAGGAAGTGTAAACCTTGACAAACGTTTCAAAGACAGACATCTTATGAACGCACCACCATTTTCCTCTATTGCCACCCCTAAATACAACGCATGGTATGCACGTGCACAACCCAGTAGCCCCAGACACGTGCATAGGGTCCCATTCTTGATTTTGCCGTTTTTTCAAGAAAGTCGAGAAATCACTTAGAACATTAATTTTGACACTCATCTTGCTTCACACATTAGTTAGTGTTTGTTTCTAGTCGTTTGTTTTAAAATGAAAATCGTATACAGGCAAATTACATGCCATACACCAATCATCTTTCAAAAGTGACTACATTCCAAATAACTATGGTTGTAAGGAAGTGCAAATGGTGATGCACTCTCAAAACATTCAATATTATCGTATCTACATTGATTGACTCCGATAAATCTCCTAAAAGATCCCCTATTTTTTGAAGAGCATATGATGCACAATAGGGGAATCATAAACGCTAAAGCAACAGCTGCTGGCCACAAACATTTCGTATCTGTGTCAGGTCAACATGGGAAGTGCATTGAAATCATAAACCTATATACACTGCATGCGACCCCGAGGCTTTGTATTGGTTTATTGTTATGTGTTGGCATCCATACTGAAATTGAAACAGTAAGTTATCCAAGGAAGATTACGAAATTTCATTAGCATCACAATATCTACATGCTTCACTCTGAAGTCATCTGGAATGAAGGACTGTGCTCAACAAAATCTAAACAACCTCTATATTACTCATACACTGTCGTTATATTCAGCAAGTATTTTTGTGTAGGAACATTTGTATGCAACATGCAAAACCAAATGTAATGTGAAAAGTTTCATTACACAAGACTCGCTTGTATAAATGTAGCCACTTGCTTCGGTCAGCTGTTATAAACTAGGTTTTTGCAAAATATTCCAATCTGTTTAAGGGTACTGTTTACATGTGAGCTGATGTATTGAAAACAATTCTTAACATTGAAAGGATCATTGTCATAAGTTCGGCAAATGATGAAAATCAGTGAAACTTAGCAATTTCTTAACGAAATTGTACACCAAAATGTAGCTGTTCACATGCACGATATTTGCACATGCCTTTCAGCAATTTGATGCATGATCTTCGTTTAATTCATCTACATAAAGTTTCCAGTTGGTTTCCCCAAGTTAGTGGAGAAATTCATTTTCGATGTAACCATGTATCTATACATGACATTTAGTGAGTGTTTTGAGTGATGCTGAACTTTTGATGAGTAGTAGTAAACTAGCCGAAGCCATACAACGAAGCCATACAACGAAGCCATACAACGAAGCCATACAACGTGCATGAGCACTCATGCGAACATCACTGGCTGACACCCTGGATGACCGAACGACATGTCTGTCCTTTCCGAGTTCTGGGTGCTCAGATAGCCGAGTAGTTAAAATCGTCACTTGGAGGAGCCGGGTTCGATTCCCCACGTGGTTCGATGTGTGAAGCCTATTTCTGTTGTAGTAGAATATTGCTAAAAGCAGCGTAAAACCTTGCTTACTGTCAATTCTGACCATAGCTCTATTGAGAAAACGTTCAGTTTTTTTTTTTAGAATCATGTAATTCAGCATGTGGTTTTACGGTATTGTCACGGGCATTGTGTCGTATGTCGGTTTATCGAAAGAACAGTGACGTCGAATAATTCGTTAGGCGCGTTTTAGTCTGAAACATTTTGCGATTTACTCATCTCGATGTGTATCGTTGAAACCATTTAAATAAATTTATAACAATATTGTAATAACTGTTACTTACATTTCTGTAACAAAACATAAAATAGATATAATCCATCCTATATACCTTTATGATACCTCTTACCAATATCGACAAAGCTGCATGCCAAGGCAACAACGTAAGACAACCAACCGACCAATCAACTAACCAAACGACCAACTGACCAACCGACCAACCGACCGACCAGTCACGCAAAAGGAACGTCTTTTGCATTCTTTGTTGTGTGTTCTGTAAGAGAAATAGCCACATAATACCGAGCAATGCCAAACAAATGTACAAATATTTTCGTTTCTTTTGGTACAGGTTGTTTTTATGCATTTTAAAGTAATGTCAAATAAATTAACTTGATGTCTAATTAAGATACACGGTAAAATCTTTTCTTACATATCAAAGCTATTCTTTGCAGAGAAAAGATTCTGTTTAACAGATCCAGATTTTTAATACTATGAAGGAAATTGAGATGGGTGAAATATATATTTATACGTCATGAGTGACAACTTCATCTTGTAACCCGCACGAAGACGGTAAAAAATTGAATATAAAAATTTACTATTCTTGTTCTCTTATTACTTACTCATTGTGGATTTCTTTCACCCGCCTCATTTAACATGAAAGTACTGGTACAGACTTTCGTTATTCGACTCTGCTGTGTGTTTTTATCATTATGATGATGTTAATTTTCACTACTTGTTGTTTTTGCCTTCACTGGTAAATATTTTAACTATGTTTAGCCACAAAGGTCTGAAGAGTAGTCTCCCTTGTCCCCAAAACATCAGTGATACTCTTTTTGCCATGAAATGTGCAGCACAGAAACAAGACTAAGTAAACGTTTGTGTGGGGTATGTTCGTAGCGGTGTATAACTGACTGTATTCCATGTCATATAACGGTAATAGAAAAGTCTTAGGTTAGCTTGGGGCAGTAATGCTACTTATTATCACTGCATCATTCCGCCTGCTCAAATGTAATAGACATATGCAGTCTCGTTTGTAACCAACTCGTGTTATTCTGGCACAAAACGGATGGCGCCCCTCTCGAATGATTTGGTGTAGGAGCATCTGAATTATTTCAAACAGGAACTACATGTCACAAACCAAAAGAAGACCTTGTGGATAATCAGCACATATTGACACAAATGAAAACAAAACCTTTTAGGCTACATACATTTATTGTGATACAGCCTCCTTTTGGATTGTTCTTGAAGGGGAGGCACTCTTCAAAAGAGAAGAATAACAATCAGTGTAACAATAAATATGCAAAAGCTTTCACATAGCAAGGCTAACAATTATAAAGAGTCCACACAAGGTTCCATAAACACAGGAAAGGTGTTCAAAGTCACAAGTTTCCATAAGCACAAGGACAGAAACTGGTCCATAAACACAGAAACAGTTCACAGGCGTGTAGATGCACAAATGATATGTTGTCACCTTCCAGAACCACGGAAGCTACTACTTGATTTATAAAATCAGATGTAGGAGCAATTCCCCTTAAGCCTGAAATAAATAACAAAATACCTACTCGCTAGTCATGTGATAACCCAACAATATGCCATATCAATACATCTAAGATAATAAACTTCTTAAAATAATGTCCATGACACAACTCAAAACTTGTACGAGAAAAAACATTACAACAAAACAATTATTCTTATACCTTCACCACCAATTGACAAATTACTCATTTAACTTCCTTTAAAGAAACAAAAGCATACTCACAAAAAGGCCTTCTCCTAAGGATTCCCCTTGATAGTGAAATTCAACTGTGATTAACTTAAAGTACTCTGACCTTAAATAGCAGTTGGAGAGCTAAATGCATGTTTTCCACGGGGATGAAAAGATGTGTTTGGGAGATATGTTCCCACCTTAAGGATGATGACCGCCCCTACCAAAATACATCCCAAAATACATAAAAGGGCATGAAATGTGACACTACACCTCTATTCCTGTTTGATTCCTGTGGTACTCAGTGTGGCCGAAGTACTTATACATTGTATTGCTGTTTTTGTTTTTGCTTATTTTTTTCAAAGAATTAAACGTCCTTGATACTTCTGAAAGGAAGCGAAAAATATACTAGTAAAAGACTGAATCTGACGTAATTATTCCCACATGTGTCACCTTATATCTCCAATTATATCTCCGAAAAGAGTATAATAATTACAAACTGGATTTGCTGTACTGAATATGCAAACATTTAAAAAAAAAACAAATATGAAAACCCCTCAAAAGCACGCTACTTTGAATTCCAAAGCAGAAACTCCAAAATGACTTTAAAATATTTCTCACAGAACATTTTTGTAGCATTGCTGTGATACCCCAAGTGGAATTTTAACTAAATTTGCTGAAAAATACATGAATGACCAAATACAAGTCAGACTGAAATATTCCCAAAGATGTGAAATATATGCCCAGTGTTAAAGATTACAGTTGGTTAGTTATACAGGCTTAATGTTATTGCTTTGTTTTTCAAGATTACATTTGCTAAACCTGTTAGAAGCGCACGTATAATCGCCAGAACAAACCCGCAAAGTTGTCAGAAAAACACTCGGCTGGACCGGTGAGAGCCTTTATGTCAACAAACACACGCGTGAGTGTATTTGAAACTCTCGACGCAAATCGCATGATTAATATTAAACATGATTTTGTTAGCTACCTTCTTAGTAGGACGATACATATTTTTTTCAGGATTTTTTAAACAATAACATTATGCCATAAACGATTATTTTTATTAAAGCACCGCATCCATTACGCGCGGTCTGATAGATTTGTCTAATTTTTGTACACAGCATGCATCTAGTTGGGGGACGAGTACTCTTGGAGGTTACGGAAACGGGCGACCGATGACGAATGATGCAGTCTGTCAATCAACCTGACGCATGCGCCAATTTGAGCAAATGAGAAGGCCGAGTGCTCAGGTAATTTTTTCAAACGTCACTTCTTGTGTGATTCTGCAAACCGAATCCTGTATGTCACGGACAGAGACGAATAGTTGCGAATGGTGATTTTTCCAAGACTTAGTTCCAATGTCATACGATGTCTTCAAGTTATGCCATTCTCACTCGCGATATCTATGTCCAACTGCTAACATTTGATGTGTGTCTTTAACTATACCAATACGGTCGGAACAAAAGATTTGATCGGACCAAGGAGTGAGACATGCCTATCGTTCTGTCGCCATACATTTTCAGGGCGATATAGCGAGGACCCCAGTTCGACACCATACGGAAGAATGTTCGAGTTTCATTTTCCTGGTATGTATGTTTTAGGGGAGAACAGTGAAAAAAACCCACCTGATATGGTGACAGTGACTGCAAGTACAATGATGTTTGAAATATCGCCAATGGTTCTGTATAACCAGGGGCAGATACAGCTGTTTGAGAAAAAAATGGAGGGAATGCAAAGCATTGAAAAACAAATGCACATTACATTTTTACCCGAGTTTCAGTGGTCATTTTACAAACGTTTAGGACAAAGCGGAAGAGGGTGGGGAGTGTGCGTGTGCATGTGCGTGCGTGCGTGAGTGCGGTGTGTGGTGCGGTGTGGTGTGGTGTGGTGTGGTGTGGTGGCAGTAGTGGTGAGGGTGTAATGCCCGCGTCACCCCTCACCAACTACTCCAAACCTGCCTACGTACCCTTCAATGATATATGAGATGCAACAGTTTGGGTGGTTTTTTTTATTATTATTTATCATATTTGTAACAGGCATACATTATAGGATCCTACAAGCAGGCGGCTAAGGTGCGATTCATCTGATTAAGATAACATGTAAAACATGTACACAGAATTAAAGATTGATATACAATTGTCCTAACAACACGTGTAACTTTGACCAGAATTGAGAAGACATTTGTTCAGTACTATTTGATAAATGGAGATGTTTGGTAGCATCATAATGCTTAATAATTTCCCTTTCAATAAAATGTATATCCAGGTTTCCAGGCGCACATTTTAATATATTTTGTCTGACTAGAAGAATGATTGCATTTACACGATTATCATTTTCACCTTCAATTCCAAACAAAACCTAGGCCTCTTCCAACGTAGAGTTCACAGATAGTTGAACAGCATGCAGCCATTTTGTTACTTCCATCCATATTTTCTTTACATGCTCACATTTCCAAAAGAGGTGGTCATAGTTTCTATATCTTTTTGACCAAAGGAGCAAAGAGCGATTCTATGTATTTTATTTTACAAGAAAAGATTTTGTTGGTAAGTTGGATAATTCTATTTTGCAGTCACCTATGTTCGGCACTTTTAGTACAGTTATTGGGGATAATGTTGTAAATCATCCGTTCTTTGTCAGTGAAGTGTCTGTTTACAATACGATCCCATGTGGAATAACATGGTAACACGGTGAAGGAAGAATTCAAAAGAGTATTATATAAAAGTTCATTTCAACCAGAATCATTTAATGTTTGGAAATTAAAGGGAAAGCTGGGATTTTGCAGCGGTTCTGAAAATTCGTAAATGTTATGTTTGTATGCATATGGCCTTACCCCTGCTTTGATTCCTTCAAAGGTTAGAAAAATGCTTTTTGTTTGATACTTTTTGAAAATTCCTCATGTATAATATCATTACCAAACCTACACCTTCAGTCTTCCAGTTTTCTTACATTATCTGTTTGTCACCAATAGTTTTTGTTGGAGTTATCCAAGATACTTTGACTTTTAATTTGGTTTTCTGATAACACTTTTGATTCCGATATCTGTTTTCTGATAACACTTTTGAAGAAAGACTTCCCATACAGTAGAAACATCTTTGTAACATCTGTTTGGTTAAATTAGGAATACACATTTCTTTCATTTGCTTTGAGTTACCAGACCATATGGAATATGATGTAGGTATTTTGTTTCGAAGAATATAGTCCCGTTTATTACCTGAAGTAATAAATTTATTTGTCCATTTAAATTTTTGAGCATAAATTACGTTTTATACATCTTGTACCTTGATCCCATCATGTTCTGGGTTTAAAGGGGTTATGTTTATTTTTACATTATCCGACTTATTATACCATATGAATCTGAAACATGCGTTTTGTAATATCGGAAGCAGTGGTCTTGGTGGATTGGGAAGGGCTGAGAGTAGATTACTGAAAGTGAAAGTATAAGGGATTTTAAGATTGTAGTATTTCTCACCCGAAAGAGATAAGGGACGCGTTGACCAAATATTCATTTCTTTTCGAGTATTGCATTTTTTGTCCCTGTAATTTTCTTCAATCATGGTTTCAAGATCAAATTAAAGTTAATTGCCAGAGGACTAAAATCTGTTTGAGACCAATCAAAGTTGTATTCTTTACATAGTTTGTAACATGATCTCTTTTTTTAACCAATCCAAATAAGTTTTGGCTTCTCAACGTTCACCTTTAAACCAGAAAAGCGAGCAGATATTTGCAAGACGCTCCGAACTGCATAGAGGCATGTTTCGGATAAATCTAGCGTAGGAGTAGCTTGTTATCAGAAAAAACTGCGACAGAATATATTCTGTGTAACCGATTCTAAGTCCTTTAATTTTAGCAACAGTTGATACGGGGTGATTTCCATATTGTTGACTTCGTCTTGCAACTCTACATATAGTAATTCATGTAGCCTACTGCCTTATCACCCACGTATATACTGCATCCAATATTATTATCATTGCATGCCCAGCTAATATCACCGAGGAGTACATTTGTCGACGATTCCGCAGTTTCTTTAATGGTCTGATGAGAAAGTTTTTAGAAATTCTCTGTTCCATGTTATCATTAGTGACACCTTCATTTGTTAACTACTTATGAGTTTGACCTCGTACAAGAACGCCTCAGATCTTCTCGTATCACAAACAGGAACGTCTCAACGCCCCCTGGTTGCGGAATTTATGTGCACACGTAATGAGGACGCTGTCAAAAGCTCCCGACGTAAACTCAAAGGCGAGCCATTTTCATGTAGGGAGCAACTCCCAGAACGTAGTCTTAATGTCCCGGGAAGCAAGTTGTCAGAATCTCTGAGTGTTTATATCGGTTGACAAACTGTAAGGAGAAAACGTCCTCCAAAAATGTTGCCTGAACCACCCCTTACTAAACCTAACAACTACGCTATGATAACCACAGCGAAAACGAGGCTCGAGTAGAAATAACATACGACGCCATATGCAAGTGAGAGTGCAACCTGTATACCGATGTAAACTGGATTGTACACATCAAAGACTTGAAGGAAGGACCTACTGAGACTGTTTCTGGCAATGGATATACTGATCGTCCTCTCAGATGGCTAATGGTCATGTCAGTTTTTGTACATCTTCTACAGCAAGAACTGTGAATGAATGTCATGGTTGTGAACAGTATCTGGGCTATAGTATTCTCAGAAAATAAACCTGTGAGTACACCTACATTGTCAGACGTTAAAACCTATCCTTGCCTGTATCACAGAACCAGCTTGTAACAACGGTGCTTATTACCCACGTGGTACGTCGTAATGGGGTTTCATAACAAGCTGTTGTGACATATATGTGCCATAATACCTCTCAGTGAATTGAATGGCTAAAACGTGAACTTTGACATTACCGGTACAACTTTCATCACTCATTCCATTCATGATTTTCTTCCAGAATTTTTCACACCTTCTGAGAGCATGTAAAAGAAAAACACTTGTATGGAATTAGATATAATTTATTTAATTTAGTGTGGTTGCAAGCATTATTTTCAATCCTATAACAACTCACGTTTCTGTAATAAAAACGAAAATAAAATAATTAATAAGTAAACCAATACGTCTGGACAATAGTATTCTTAGCAAAATTAAACCTGTGAGTACGCTTACATTGTCACTATCATTCTCTGTATCACAGAACCAGCTAGTAATAACGGTGCATATAAATCTCGTGAAATGTAACTATAACACAGTAGAATGGGCGAGTAGCGGTTTGTCATCCCGAGAGAAACTGGGGAAGTTAAAAAGGTTAAAAAGGTGCAATTCAATAAGGCTAAATAGAAAAAGCTTCTCGAGCATCGACGGGCTTCTTATATTTGTGCGCGTAACAGTTTTTTAGTGCTATTAAAAAATAATAATTTTGATTTGGCCGCATTACGATCGTCAGTTTGACTGAGCGTCTGTAAGAACGAATGTGACTGAATCAGCAACTCATTAGCAGGTGCTAAACATTCCAAAATGTATATCTGACAGTAAAAAAATAAAAATGTGTTCCTTCCTTGTCACAGGTTTCGATCAAAACTTAAAAAAGGTCCTACTGATCTCGTCAATTTTGGGATAACATGTGCCCGAGAAACATGCATTTTGTATGCAGCCTAAGCGTATTAACTATAAATTATATTTCTTTTCACTGAGTGCGTTTGGACTACTTACTCACATTATTTGATTATAAAACCAACGACACCCAAAATACGAAAAGGGATGAAGTTGGAAATAAGTGATTATGAATTGTCTTTATCAAACAGGACTGGGGTGGGTAGACGTTCAAATGGCGTTGGTCTGTCGGGGTACGTCAGGAGCGGGCTTCACACACAGTACCCATGTGGAAAGTCGAACCCAGTACTTTGGCGGGACGAACTAACGTTTAATCACTCGACTACCCTACCGCCTCCATTAAGACGGCTCCAGATGTGTACAGATATAAGCAGGAATAAGGAAAAATAGCCATAGGAAAAAAAGTCTTGTCATTCCAGTTCATTTCCTTCCTGTAGTTCAGTTGATGTGTAGTACACGTTGTAGTTCAGCTGTAAACATCTGGGAGGAAGTGTCCTTAGTTAGTGAACTTGCTCAGAACCCCATTCATCTTTTGAGAACAAATGTTTCAACAAACATGTTTTGAACATTTAAACCCCCACATTACGCCGCTCGGTCCACTCCTGGGTGACAAGGTCTTATGTATTGTTCAGAGAACTACAGATCTGAAACATTTTATAGACATCAGTGCAGTGTAGACAGATCTTCATTCAGGCAACAAGTACATTCATATCTAAAAGATAAAATCAACATTCACATAAGCTCTTTCCTATATGAACATGGCGAATTCTTCTCTGGATCGACATTGCATAGATACTGGTATTAGGTGTGTGTCAAATGTAATTTGCATCGTGGAAAGCTTTTGTCCAGCCCTTTAAACTGATTCACAATTTATCATTTCGATGAGTGATCATGACGCCACCAGCTGTGACGCTTTACCACTATCTTCCGCTTGGACACTTCGTCTGGTAATGTCGTGGGCGACCGAGGTTGCCTCCCGCAGACTGGCCACGTTGTTTGGCGGCTCGGGTGGTGCATCCAGTACAGCAGGCAGGGGTACTTCACTTTCTATACACTGTATCGGCACAGCATGGGATGCCATCTGAAACTGGCAGACAGACAGATATTTTATATACGGCTGACCGCTGTACAACATTAAAAGTATATGTAGGTCTCATTAATTTAGGTAAACCTCCTGATCTCTGTCCATCTATGATGCTAATCGTTAGATGCTGAGAGACTCTGAAATATTGCGTTGTCGCCAATCATGGATTTTCGATGCTATGGTGGTTGTTGATGGCCAGTTACGTGATGGATTGTTCACATCGTGCTCAGAAAGGGTTGAGGTTAGGTCATGAAGATCTCGGGGACAAGCTTTGAAGAGACAGCACTGGATACATTCCCTTTCCTAACACTCTAGATCTGCTGGTACAAGAAGGTGGAAGACCTTCACCATCCTAGATCCCAACCATGACACTCCTCACCAACCATCTCAACAGGCAGCACATGCGCATCCATTTCATGAAGGAGATAGAAAACCGACAGAATCTGCCATTCCTTCATTTGTCCTTGCAGAACTCCCGCAACAACATCGGCATTTCCGTCTACAGAAACCCACCCACACTGACCAGTATATCAATTACCTCTCCAACCACCAACCCCAGATCAAACACGCCATTGTATCAACTCCAACCAGGAGAGCTAAAGCCATCTGCGACTACACTACTAGTATGTATATCCTGTATAACTGATAGTTAGTATCCACCTCACGAGTGAGTGAGTGAGTTTAGTTTTACGCCGCACCCAGCAATATTCCAGCTATATGGCGGCGGTCTGTAAACAATCGAGTCTGGACCAGACAATCCAGTGGTTAACAACATGAGCATCGATCTACGCAACTGGGAATCCATGACATGTGTCAACCAAGTCAGCGAGCCTGAGCACCCGATCCTGTTAGTCGCCTCTTACGACAAGCATAGTCGCCTTTTATGGCAAGCATGGGTTGCTGGAGGCCTATTCTACCCCGGGACCTTCACGGGTTCCACTCACGAAGGGGCAAGGAAGTTGTGTGAACAATAAAAAGAAGTTGTCTCCGTAACATTTTTGTCTTATTAAAGCTGTACCTGGAGTAAATCGATGGTTTATCCAGAAACAATATGAGTTCTACGTGGTTGTATGGAAAAAAAACATGCTTGACAGTAAGATGGAACTATATAGACACACAACGTTTGGTTGACAAAGTTTATATTTAGACTCTTCCGCCTCACATAAACTCATAATATTGGGGACATTGATATTAAATATATCATTGGTGTTCTATTCTTAACGAGTTATCCAGGGTAATAATATGCCTTCTTTGACTGTTGGCGTTATGAACATTCACCTCGTGAGTGGAGTTTGGCGCAGTATAAATGCACATATTATTATTAACGTCCAATTCCACATCTAAATTTTGCAATGGCGGAACTGTAACTCCGGGCCATAAATACTAATAGGTTTGTGCTGAGCTGCCTTAATTGTAGATGCATCACGATTACTCCATACAGATGCACCGTATCTGATCACAGACCATACCATAGTACAGTGGAAACTGGCTAAACCGTTACTCATCGGGACTGAAGAAATAATATAGTTTAGACAACGTGCCGGATTGTAGAGCTGATTATAAATGTTCAAGCCACAGGCATGACTGAGATTTTATGCTGGTGTTGACACCTTGCCAGATTGGACAGATGCCGGTTTTGACAGTTTCTACTGTATGGGAATAAGCGTTAACATACCTCGTACCTCATATTGTCTTAAACTTATATACAAATAAGAATGAAGATTTTTATGGATATCAACTTCTTTATGAGAGAACACAACGTTTCGGAGTTAATGCTTACTCCTTCATCAGGTGAAATATACGTTTCGGAGTTAATGCTTACTCCTTCATCAGGTGAATATCAGGGCAGCGTTTTACATGGCGCTAAGACTGTAAGTTGGCAGTAAGCGCGTTCAACCGCGATACCATCTGTGTCCACGCATTGCACCACGTCTTATTCACAACAGCCCAGCCCTATCTGCAGTGCAGCAAAGGTTATAAATAAGGCATGTCTTCATTCCCGTAGATTCATCTTTGGGCCTACTGTTCAATAAAATGGGTTTGTTTATTTCTATCAAAATCATATACATTCAGAGACTTTTAAGCCCCGTTCACGTGCACCTGTTTGCACTCATACGTATAACTACACACATGAGCAAACTTTACATACGAGTGTAATTGTGTCATGTGAACGGATTTACTTACATATGTAAATATACACTAGGAGCAAATTTAGACACGTGCCAATTCGCACTGTGAGTATACTGTGTCACGTCACCTTCTTTCAGGGTAAGAGTTACATATTCCAGGTTCTGTGTATATGATAAACATGAAGACATTCTATAGTATATTGCAACATCGACTTTCATTCGTACTGGTCATTATAAACCTATCTCCGATTTTCTCTACAGTACGGTAGGTTCCTTCCTGCTCTGGTAGACCCCATTCTTACACCCAGGTTTTGAACTACAGGTTTTGAAATATCGTATCAGGTTTTGAAATGCGACCATTTCAAAACCCGGGTTTTGAAGTACACATTTCAAAACCTGAAATCGGGTTAAAATTGGACCATTTCAAAACCTGGGTGTAGAAATGACCATTATTCATACCGATAGAGAGTTTGAAACAGAGGCACTTCAAAAACGATCAGACAAGGATAAAAGACGAAAACACAAGCAACATAGCTTTTATTCTGTAAACTGCACGATCGTTTTAGTTGAAATTAATAGTTAGAGAAATGTTCCTCCTGTTCTCTTCCGCGTTTACAGAGGTTTCCAGGTGCTTAGCTGTCGGTCCAGTATGTTCGGGAGACTTGTTGCCGGTAGCTGTTTGTTTGATATCCTTTTTCACCTTTTTCGCACGTACAATGTCTGACGCAGCTGCCTTCTGGGCATCTGCCGTCCTCTTGTATACTCTTACTACATCACTTCTATGACCTGCAAATAACATAGGTTAATTATAATTCCATAACTTTAAAACATGACTATATACTATATATCCACAATACGTATATATAATGAAAATGGGAAAATTTTAACAAAATGTATAGTCCTGTGGGAAAGTATTTTCCTTTCAAAATTGTTTGTTTATGGTTGATATTAAACAAGTAGATAAATAGTTGAAGTTTTATTCTTGTCAATGTATATTCAAAGAAACAGAAAATTACCTGTCTGTTCGCAAATGATCTGTTCATCTACGTTGGCCTCGTAGAGCCGGGTGGCAGCCGTTGCTCGGAGGGAATGGTTCGTTTTACGTCCGAGTATTCCAGCTTGACCGCAAATCCTACCAACAGTGTTTTGAAGTTTGTTGTGACCAACAGGGGTTTCCATAAACCAATCGTCTCCCTTAGGGACTTTCCGGGGTGTGAAATAGAACGCATCTTTATTCTTGAGGGACTGTGCCGCACTGGGGGAAAAAAAGAACAGAAAAACAGCATAAGTATACGCTCGCTGAAATTGATGTTTTTCGCAGCAGTGTCTTACTATATATAAACACAAATTTCAGCGATATCAAAACGAAATAGAAACTCCCAGAAAGAGAGCCACCCACCGTATATGCAATGTGTCATTTATCACTAATTTTTGCTGATAACATGGGTTAGGTTCAAATAGACAAAAATAACTCACCAGTAAGACATGTATTTCTGGACAATTCTGACATAGCAGTGGGATGGGGTTTCCAGGTTTTCATAGGCACGGACCTTCTTTGCAGTTAGTTTTCTATGGTTTAATCCGCCTTTGTTGGTTTTCGATACATCCTCTGTGTATTCCATATATCTCCGGCCGTGACAGTCTGTGTGCGGTCCGGTGATTTGTGGATTGTTACCCATCCTCAAACTCCGATGTTCTGTGCCTCCTCTAAGAGCAAAATGTAAGCCTAAGGATAAAAATAAAAAGTTATGAAATAAATTTACTTCATCTCAAACATGCATATCCTTAAATTTAAGGTTAAAACGGCACGTTCTATGAAGACTATGAAAAATCATGAAAAAACAAGCAAATGAATATGGCATGATAACAGTCATTGGTTACGAAATATCGCCTTCCTTTAGAGATGTATTTTTCTGACCAAGGGAAATTATTGTTTTAACTTACCCGTTAAATACAGCACAGTATCCAATAATTTTTGGGGGGTGTCATCTCCCAGCACGCCTTTCTCCCACAACTGTTGTTCTTCCGCCAACGTTATTACTTCTGTATGTTTTACTGTCGAAGGTCCCATCCCTTCTGCTGATCTCTCCCTCATAGAAGCATCCAATGCTCTACGGCTGTCTTCAAACTCATCATCATTGAAGATATCGAGCGACGACCCATGCAGTTTTAAAGAAGACGCTAACGAGGCGAACAAACCGTAAAGTGTTGTTGACGGATAGAAGGCGCCATCTTTCTTTCGTGCCTCGAACACGAAGTACTTGAGCGCCATGTTAAGTTTCTCAGCGTCCATATTTAGCAAATTCTCTCGCAAACAGACACTCCATAACCCAAGATTTTCAGAAACGGGCCGCTGACGTCTCTCTTCTTGCCACCTCTGAAAAACCTCCATTGCCCAGGTGTTTTTGTATTGTGTACTTTTTGGAATGCGGAGTTTCAGCTTTTCGTTTAGATCATAGGAAGTTAGTGGGTCCCCAAAACGCAATTTGAAATCATCCAGCATATCCAAGTTGCTACCCTCGTCAGGTGAAACCTTGTCAATCTGCTTCTCTATAAATGTATTTTGGGTTAGGAAGATGTCGTCGTCCTCTTTGTCACACATCCTGAGCGAACGCTTTCTACCAGCACGAATGTGTCTGATCTAACATGTGGTCTTAAAACGTGCTCACTCCACGTGCAAACTCTTAATATTATCGGGTAGCACGTGCATTGCGCGTGCAAGACAATGTAATAGATGCCAGTGGCATCTGAGTTGACACCGGCTGTTCCATCATTTGCGGGCTGTTCCATCAATGTTGTTCTGCTCAGTATATATACACAAAACATTTGCACAATTTGAAAATAATACACATTTGTGCTCTACATACATAAGGTGTAATAAGTCGTAGAAGTCTCCTCGGATTTTGTAGCAATTGGAAAACAGGGAAAACCAACTCCTCCATCTTATCACTATGTTGTGTTTTCAGACAACTTTTATCTGCAAACGATGACTATTTAATATATGTTTACGGTTCATAAGTCGGATAAATCACTCCCCCTCGGTCTTGGTCGAGATTGTAAAACCTGAGAGCAGCAGGGACGGAGCTTGTAAAACCTCGGGCGAACGAAGCCCGAGGTTTTACAAGCTCCGTCCCTGCTGCTCTCAGGTTTTACAATCTCGACCAAGACCTCGGAGTCGTGTTTTATCCTTTACTTCAAAGGCTGGTGAACATCTTGGTCACTAGTTTTTTCGTTGTGTGAAGATAAGATCCACAACCCATTTGTTCAGTCGAAAAGTCTAGTACCAGTGTTTGTCGTGTTTAGATATATGCATAATGTTCCACTAAACAGACTGACCTATTGCAAGAGAAGTACATATCTGATACTGTGTTTGTCTTCTTTAGTGGGAATGATAATATAGCATCTATATGGATTATGGAATACATTTACTATTCACTTTACTTACAGTAGATAAACTTAATGCGAACGCAAACTATAAATTTACCATTACATTACTATTACTTATGTATATCTACACATGTGCATATTTACTTACATGAATAAATTTTGTGCATGTGAATGGGGCTAAAGCCTTAGTCTACTCGGGTGACTTTATCCCGGATAGTGCTGTTGAAACAGAGAAGGCGAACAGGTCGTTGGAGGTTAGGGAAGGGACGAGTGTTCCAAGTAGACCCTTGCTAATCGGCTTCAACTTTGAACTGTAGTACAATTGATGGATGTTATTATTATATGTCACCCAGCAATGGGATCAATAGGAATGACAAGTCTTATTGAATGATGGACTCCCTCACTGTAAAATGGAGACGTTTCGGTAAAGATATTTTATATACAGATTTCAAGCATTTGGATCCAACATGAATATTCTGAACAGCCAGGCATGTCCTATTTTACTTCTGGAAACTGATTTGTTCACGCCTGGGTTGTGGCCAGTATCTACATCTTACGGTTCGTCTGTCGATCCGTCCGTCTGTCCACCCTGTTTGGACCCGTGAAAGTTCGGGTTACAATATGAATATTGGCCTTCAGTAACCCTAGAGTGTCGATAGAGGCGAATAACGGGATCGGCGGTTAGGCTCGCTGACTTGGTTGACACATTTCATCGGTTCCCAGTTGTGTAAAGTGGTGCTCATGCTGTTGATCACTGGATTTTCTGGCCCAGACTTGATTATTTACAGACTGTCCCCATATAGCTTGAATATTGCTGAGTGCGGCTTAAATGCTTAACTCATCCATCCTCCCTCCTGTTTGGCTGAAGTCTAGAACTGCTGCTCTTCTAACAATCCACCAACATCTTACTTCACCAAACACTGTAAACTCACTATATAACAAACTTATTGTGACAGTGTACCCTACAAAGTGATAAAACATCATATACCACTCACTACAAACACACACACACACACACACACACACGCACGCACGCACGCACACGCACACGCACACATGTAATAAATAATGTGAAGAAAACCTCATAAACACTCACTACATCTCAGTCAAGCCTTGTGAGACTACACACACACGCACGCACGCACGCACGCACACACGCACACATTATGTGATAAGTAATGTGAAGAAAACATCACAAACACTCACTACATTACAAACGTACTCGCTTCTTCTGGTTATCGGGTGAATGGACATGACAAATATTAATCATTATTGGTCAACCCTGGTGTATCATGGAACTGCAGTTCATGATCTGTCGACAACAGGTACACAGTGTCTTGCAAAACGAACATTGTATGTACACCAATTACCGATAAAAGTTGATCTCGTTGCGTGTACCTGTGGTACGACAACACGGTTTGGTGTACCCTAGTTTACAACTCACAGTTGATCTCGTTGCGTGTACCTGTATTTCCAGCGATAAGGACACAATAATTACATACGTGTAGACATTATGTAACATAGGAGGAAAGTGTAACAGAAAACAAGAGTTAGAAAAAGACACGATGTTCTTAAACAGAGGCCAGAAGGTTTAATCAGCCCTTTGAACTCATGTTTGAACAACAAGACGATTCATGGATTTAATTAATACTGTGATACATTAATACACAAATGATACAGAACAAAGCACTTGTATTTTAATACTGTTCAGTATCGAGACATCAGGTTACCGTCCTCGCTGACCTGAGGGAATTTCTGGGTCTTCAAACAGTATGCCTTGCAATTGACCGTTGTTGTAGCCTTAATAAAAAAGGTCGGTTGCAAGGGGACACTCTTGTCATGTTGTAGAGATTGATGGTTGAGAATATCATTATTTGTTCAGCAGGTACAGAACAAAGCACTTGTATTTTAATACTGTGGTGAGTATATACAGGTACATATACAGGAGAGTCCTTGCACCCAGCTATTCAGACTTCATCTTGGTACTCGTGCGTTTAATCAACAGGTATAATTCTGCATCTATTCCAACTATACTCCCACAAATAGCGTCACACTATATCTTAATATACCCCACTGAGGGATGCAGTAACCCCTACCCCCTGAAACACGGGCAGACTGTTTCAAAACACACCCCGTGTAAGATTAAAAATCAGATTCGTTAGCTCACCAAATTATGCGAGACTGCAACATTTATAACCCGTAGGAATATTTCTGAATATCTTGGACTGAAAACTCTGCAAAACGATCAGTTTTGTGTAAATGTGTCTTCAGGATCACATTATTTTGTGCAACAGGACACTTTGTTATGCTGCCACATTTATAACATAATAATTCAGTAGCCAAATCACTAGAAGATGTTGTAATAACTTTGATTTATGTAATTAAACAGAATAACTAAGAGATGAATTAAAATGAGATTACCTTAAAGGCACGAAATTGGTATCGTGTTGAGTGGATTCACGATCGACGAGCTCAGTGTTCGCGGCTAGTGTTCATAAATCCTATTACACTTACCTGAGAAGTCGCTCTGTAATATTGGCGCTGCAAAAGTCCGACAGAAATTTGCATATCAGGCTGGATTTTGATGGGTGCACTACATTGCCTGTTGGTAATCCAGGCCAGTGACGTAGGGGAATCCCCTAGTACCTGATTCACGTCATGCTGAAAGGGTATAACTGGCCTAGTTTCTCGTACTGGATAACGCAATTGTTTGGTAGCTCATTCGGGCCATCGCTTTATCGTCTTTCAAAATCTAGGCGACAAAGCGATAGTACGACACGACACTGCAATACGGCGAGACGATGTAGCGTAATTGCGATAGTCAGAAAACTATGGTGGCTGATTCGGGCCATCGCTTTATCGCCCTGTAAAATCAAGGCGACATTGCGACAAAGCGATAGCACGACACGACATTGCGATACGCCGACACGATATAGCGATATTGCGATACGGCCAGAAAACGAAATAGCGAAAACCCGACACGATATAGCGATAACACGACACGAAATGGCGATATCACGACACGAAATGGCGATAACAAGACACGAAATGGCGATAACCCGACACGAAATGGCGATATCACGACACGAAATGGCGATATCACGACACGAAATGGCGATAAAACTGGGCGACATTGCGATATGGCGATAACGCGAAAAGGCGACATTGCGATATAGAGACACGATATGGCGATACAGCGATATTGCGACATAGCGATACAGCGACATTGCGATATTGCTTCCTTTCCATTTATGAAATATGGAAAAGCGGGTAAGCTGATTCAGTTTTAGAATCTGATAGGTGGAGTATGTGAGATAAACGCATTTGTAAAACCATCCAGTTTACAGAAATAGCTATAGCTCATCCAAAAGCACGATGAGTGATGACATATTTCAAACTGTGATAGTTGTGCAGGCCATGGTCATGCTAACTTTGTAGGCTATAGGATTTCACCAGAACGGATTTGCCATCATACCGTGCCTTTTTTTTCTTCTTTACGAAATGATAATATGATCATAAAGAAAAGTTGTAGAAGACTTTTTATTCTTGTATCTATATATAAGAAAATATTACATTGTACACTGAATTAATTTCAGTAAGTATAGTAAGTCACTCTCAGAATTTAAAGAATTTAAAGCAAAATATATTTGACGCCGAATACAGTATTGTGGACCCACTGATGACCTTCAGCGTTTGAGGAGACAGCCCAATTAAACAGTCCGAGATACAATATTACACATGATTAGATTAAACAATTTGATACAAAATTGGGTGGAATTGACTTTATTTTAGGTTTGTTGAGGCTAGAGCAATAGAATTTTACAGGAAAGGTACATGTGTGGGGATGTAAATGTTTTTGGGGTGAAACATCTAGTTAATAAAATACAATGTATATGATTAATGCACATGGGTTTCAATCTATCTCTACAGATATTTATAGATTAAGAAAGTGTAGGTCTTGTAGTTGTTATAGCATGATCCCTCTGGTAAACGATTTGAAAACAGATAAAAACATGTATGTTTGTTTGTTTGTTTGCTTGCTTTCTGACCATGTCAATGTTGTATTTGAATGGTGGGGTGGTTAATACTATTACAACGTCGACACATTGTTCCGTACATAAGGACAAAAAATATTACACTAAATGTAGAAATGTTTGAGATATTTACCGATTTTTTTCTAAATAGTCATTAGCAGGGTTGGGTGTTACCAAAATGTTCGTATTGCGATGTTTTGTGATATACGTTGGCGTACTGCAATATGTATTGCAATACATTGTGAAAGTGGAACACATGGTTTAAGGCCATGAAATTACTGTTTCATTTCTTTTGAAACAATGCCACTAGCCACTTAGGAATCAGGTGTGATTGTAGGAGAGATCAAATGAACATGTTTCTGAATGCTTTGCTCTAATGTTTGGAACTCGAGAAAAAGCGTCTGCAGCGGGGTCAACCATTTCGGTTTGTTTATCCCCACAACAAGTGCCCTACCAATCTATTTTCTTTAATTCACATGGTTTAAAATTCATGCTAGTACAATCACATGACCAATAAACATTTTCGAAACTAAAAATATGCGGTTTAAACAGTATTTGTTCAAAAAAAAGAAAAAGAAAAGACATCAGAAAGACAACAGAGAACCCACAAAAAGGAATGGCAAACAGATCGAACAAGGCCTGTATGGGTGCCTCTCCCAAGAGAAAACAGCTTAAACGAATTAAACACGATTAAGAGATTGTAAAAGGATGTATAATTCAATGAGTCAATTTTCAAAACCAAGAAAACGAGTTTATGTGTTATTTAACCATACGTTTGGAGTTGAATTATGAAATGATAAATGGATGTAAGAAGTAATTCTGCATGAATATTGGATACGTTATCTTTGCCACAGATTATTTCTTCAACAGAGAATCTATTGCGGTAGAAGTACTGGTTATATTATGTCTGATGTGACGAAATACAGGGCAAAAAATGTAGTACGGGGTATCTTCTGTTAAAAAGCCACATTGGTATGAACTGTTTTGTTTTATATGTCTTTCGAAATGGTGTAAGTTTAAAACACTACACCCAGTCTCAGTTTGGACATGATAATTTGGAAAAAGTTGGATAATTTGGCAATAATTAAAGTATTTATAGCTCTGAAAATGAGAGTGTAATAAGTAAGATATAATTTAAATTTAGACAATAACTTTGCCGATTTACATATTCGTCCAGATTATTGTAGCCTTGTATGACTAATGGAAGAAGAGAGTGTTATAGTGTTAAACTCGTCTAGTTGTTTTTGTTCTGGCTGTCTTGAGTATCTTTGGCATTATGAAGGAAATAGTGAGTATTTTGCCCACTTCTTGTGGAGTTTATCTTGTTAAGTACTCTGGCGTTAAACATGTACCATCTTATACAAAATAAACAATTTATGATTCTTTCTCCTTTGAAAGAGAGATGGCATACATGTTTCTTCGTCATTTGTTTAATGATTGATACCCATGATGGCCTCACTTAAGGTACGATGAGCATCAAGGTGTAATCTTTCTAGCACTGATCCTTGGTCTTGGGATCAGTTGTCCCAAATGAAGTCACAGTATTCAAAGACAGGAAGGAGGAATGATATATACAGTCTTTCTGTTTAGTTTATTAGTTCATATTTAAGCCTCCAAAAGCAATATATTATAGGACTAGTTTCTTTGCTTGATATTCGATTTGCATATTCTATATACCATTGCTTTGAAATCGTAGCCCTAAATGTTTATGCTAGTCATCCATCATTAAATCTGTTTTCGCTCTAGGTATTGCCTTTCAGTGAATAACGTAGTCACTGGTTTGGGGGGACTAAACGACACCTGCAATTCATTTCTTCATTCAGACAGATTAGCAAGATCACTGTTCAACATTCTTGGTGCATCGGTGGGGTTACGTATGATTATGTAAAGGCAGGTATCATCAGCAAATAAAAGTATGTTGCTTGATACCAATAAGTGATTCATTTATCTAAACAAGGAACATAAGAGGACCCAATACGGAGTGTATTAATGTATAATGATATAAAGGAAATACGAATATTATTAGAAGTTTGGCTACATCACAAAAATGGCAGATCGTATCGGGTGAACCGGTTCGCGAAAAGTGTACCGCAATATATAGTACTGTGAAGCTCGTATGGCAATATAACGGTTAAGCGGTATTATCGGCCACGTCCACAAATTAATCATTGTCGTACTTTAAAACGAACTTCTAAGCTACAACCAAATCGAGAAAGTGTTAACTTTAACAAGTAAAAGATAAGGTTCCGATTTTAAATAAATAAATAAATAAATAAATAAATAAATAAATAAATAAATAAATAAATAAATAAATAAATAAATAAATAAATAAATAAATAAATAAATAAATAAATAAACATGAGATATTACTAGGATGCACACGTAAAGCACGTTCTTCATCCATTATGTACCAGTCGGCGGCAGGGATGATGTGCTGTGAACGAACCTAGCACATTGAGGTATACTAGTATATTTCAAAATTGCACTTTGTGCATTATGAACTGATAAAAATCATGACATTAGTACTAAACATTAACTTGACACGGCAAGACGTAGACTTTCGGAAAACGGGAAATCAGCTTCATCCTTTTGTGCACATTACCATGGCCACACATAATTTTAACTGTTTGTTTCCAAATCGTCTTCCAGAGGCATCATGCAATAACAACTACAAGACCCAGACTTTCTTAATCTATAAATGTCTGTAGAGATAGACTGAAACCCATGAACATTAATCATGTAAATTGTTTTTTATTAACCAGATGTTTAATCCCATACTCCACATATTAGATTCTAAAAGTGAATAAATTTATCCACTTTTCCACATTTCACAAATGGAAAGGGAGCAATATCGTCATATCGCAATGTCGCTGTATCGCCAAATCGCATTGTCGCTGTATCGCTATATCGCTGTGTCGCTATATCGCAATGTCGCTGTATCGCTTTATCGCAATGTCGCTGTATCGCCATATCGTGTCTCTATATCGCAATGTCGCCTTTTCGCGTTATCGCAATGTCGCTGTATCGCCATATCGTGTCTCTATATCGCAATGTCGCCTTTTCGCGTTATCGCCATATCGCAATGTCGCCCAGTGTTATCGCCATTTCGTGTCGGGTTATCGCCATTTCGTGTCTTGTTATCGCCATTTCGTGTCGTGATATCGCCATTTCGTGTCGTGTTATCGCTATATCGTGTCGGGTTTTCGCTATTTCGTTTTCTGGCCGTATCGCAATATCGCTATATCGTGTCGGCGTATCGCAATGTCGTGTCGTGCTATCGCTTTGTCGCAATGTCGCCTTGATTTTACAGGGCGATAAAGCGATGGCCCGAATCAGCCACCATAGAAAACGAAATAGCGAAAACCCGACACAAAATGGCGATATGGTCAATCCTGGTGTATCATGGAGTTACAGTTCATGATCTGTGGACAACAGGTGCATTTTTTCTTGCAAAATATATATTGTCTGTACATCAGTTACCGATAAAGGACAAGTATGTACTGCTCACATGTCTTTAAGTGCAGTAGGGGCACTCGCAGGCGCCATTCGGTTTCAGTTTAAGGTTGGACCATCCATATGGACGCATATGGAGGGGAACAGAAAGGAAAGATACACTGAAGATCGCCCACAGAACACTACTTTACCAGCTTTCAAACCTGACATGGCATTGTAGGAGGCAGACTACAACAAAATATAACAGTTCTGTTCGTTGCGTGGAGTGTTATACCTCTAAAGTTTGAAAATAGCGTAATGTTGAAATTTGAATTGATCAACCACTATACAGTACATGGTCTCTTCTGGTGTGCATCATCTGCCTACAGCTGGTATGACTGATCATTGCACCAATAGAGAAGCTTGTGTTGTCATCTTTGGTTTTACAAGGTCTGGTGTACCTGTTTACAGCACACAGCTGATCTCGTTGTGTGTACCTGTCTTCCCCGAGATAAAGGTACAGTACTTACATACTTGCAGACATTATGTAACATAGCAGGAAGGTGTAACAGAAAACGGGAGTTAGAAAAAGACAAAGATGTTCTTGAACAGTTCGGCCCTTTGAACGGCAACACGAGTCATAGATTTAATCAATACAGTGATACATTAATACATGAATAGTTCTATTGTAATACTGTTCACTCACTATGGTGAGTATATACAGTTACACATACAGGAGAGTCCTTCCACCCAGCCTTTCAGACTTCCAGTCTGGTACTCGTGCGTTTAATCAACAGGTGTAAATCTGGAAGTGTATCTACAACTAGACTCCCACAAATACGAAATTCTATATCCTAATATACCCCACTGAGGGATGCAGTAACTCCTACCCCCTGAAACACGGGTAAACTGTTCAAAACACACCCCGTGTAAGATTAAAAATCAGATTCGTTGGCGGACAAACATTATGCGACATTGCAACATTTATAACCTGTTGGAATATTTCTAAATATCATGGACTGAAACATTGCAAAACGATCACTGGGTCTGTGTAAAAGGACACTTTGTTATGCCACATTTATAACATAATAATTCAGTAGCCAAATCACAAGAAAATGTTGTTATAACTTTCATTCATTTAATTAGACAGAATAACTAAGAGATGAAATAAAATGAGGTTCCCTTAAAAGTAAGAAATTGATATCGTCAATTGGATTCAATCGCGCTACTGCTGTCACCGATTGATACTGCTACAAGTGAATCCTGTTGTGCGTGTTTACCATTTAAAAGTAACTTGCTGAGTGTAACGGGACTTTCCTGAAGACAGTTGAAATGTGATTCTGCATGAGTTGATGGATATATCAACATTCAGGGTGAGAGGCGGGTAGACTAGGTCGGTATTAGTCCCCAATTTTAATGTGCTCAGATGTCCGCTGATGCAAATCTTTTAAGGTGTTTACTATCAACAAGTGTACCAGTTTGTTGCATCTATAACACTTGTTGCATTCAGGTATTTACTGTGCGCGGACAGGCAGGTACGCCAACAAGCGAACCTCTCTCGTCTCGCAGAAGCTAATGAAGAGTGAGTGAGTTTTAAGCACTATGCCAACAATATCACGTCGGGGTACACCAAACATGGACTTCACACATTGGGCTTCGGCGTGACGAGCGAATACTTTGACCGCTAGGCTACCCCACCCTCCCACCTGAAGACGAATCTCTTCCTCAAGATCTGAATCTCTCTCACTGGGGACATCTTTTATGATCAAATCTAGATCTTTGTTTCAATCAATATAAACTTGAGACTTGAACACGTGAGTCTAGGCGTGAGCTGACAAGCTTCTCTACTGATGCCTGTTTCCCGACTCAGTGTATCTCGCCTGTTGTTGTAGTCTTATTGAAAAAGATCGGTTGTACGAGGACACTTTTGTCACGTTGCAGTGATTGTTGGTTGAGAATGTCATCATTTGTTTAGTCCCCGAGTGGAAAAAGTGTAAATGTTTTGAACCATCCTTTGGTGAGAGAGAGATACCAGCCTAACAAGGACTTTGAGTCAACAGGAATCAATTCAATCAGTTACTTTTTGTCCTTGAATGCGTTCACTCATATTTGAAAAACGTACTCCACTTATGGTTGAATTAGTTGAATGCAAATATTCTGTTTGGTAATTCTTACTTGGGAATCGTAAGATTCATAGTTTAGAAGTATGTACCAAATGTGAAATGGAATGAGATAGCCACAGTATTGTAATACCCTTCAAGGTTGCTTAAATAGAATGCAAAAATATTCATCGTATGTAATTGTTGAATTGTAACAGGATTTCTGCTTTTGGGTCCGCGTTTAGCTCAATCTCAGTTAATATCAGGTTACCCGACAACAATTCTGAAAACGGGTATGTTTTCAATGCACTAGGAGTCAGTATTCACTGGGAAGAAGGATGATTTTTAAGTACAGAAAAACACAACCATCCGGATTAACGAGGCTTCACTGCAATACTCAATGAACAGTTACAGGACACGTTTCTCTGTCACGCTTTTCGTTCCTTGAAAGCAGTGCAGTACATACGACAGGTTGGTGCACAGGCGATCGAAAAGGGGAATCCCCTCAGTGGCTATGCGCAGTTCTAATGACAGTTCAGCACGATTAAGTCTGTTTGGGTCACAATAATACCGATTAACCACAATCTAACACCAAGTCGATCGGTTCATGATAGAACATTCTTCAACGCAAAGCAAAATGTAATTAAAACATTAGACCAACTCTGGAAAGAGATCAGAACGTTTGTCTCCAAAATGTAAAAGTTACTGAACAAACTGTGTTCATTTTGTTTTGGTTTTCCGTGTAAAGCTTCACGAGTGTAAAGTTACGTTGAAATAAATGTTTGGTAAAGATTTGGAGTTGGATTGTGATTCAACGGTGTCATCTTGACCCAAACAGATATCGATGGTAGTTGGTGTGGGTGGCTGAAAAGTGGGTTACATGCTCTACTATAAATACATTTCAAAGGACACTGTCATACTGTTTGAATGGAGAGGCAGTCACGACAAAACGTGAGCAGGTCCATATTTATCTCAAAGTCCAATCCTTTGCAGATGAAGCTTTCTCTTCTGTCTCAATTCTCTCAGTTCTCTCTTTCTGTCTCAATTCTCCCACTTCTCTCTTTCTGTCTCAAATATCTTGAAAAAGGCTAAGCGTTAATATCAATTTGAGCTGACAAACGTATCGGTTGCAGTCTGGTTATAGACTCAAAGTGCGCTGCGACAACTTCAGACAAGCAAAGGCAGAACCAAGTTAGACTGTTACCTTCCCGTAGCAGTACCACTACACCAGTACCACACAAAAGGAAAGGGTTGCAACGACGAAACCACCCCCTCTTCAATCCAAGTTAGATTTCACCACTACAATATTTTCCTTATTATATCCAAATGTTTTATACATTTCAATACCCCAAATGTTCGAAACGAGCAAAATGCATAAGCACTTTATGTTCTGTTCAGTAATGTATAATGTTATTTACATATGACCCACCACATATTTTTCTGTCCATATCCGAGGAACGTTTCAGAGTAATTGTCTTGCCGTCTGAAATATTTCTACCTCTTTTTTATTGTGATTTGTGTGTGTGGTACAGGATCGATACGCAAACAAGGACAAACGTCTGTACGCCTTGTGACATGCGGTAAATTAGGATAGATGTCTGTACGCCTTGTGCCACCCTGTAAACAAGAACAAATGTGTTCGTCATGTCACATGCTGTAAATTAAGAAAGCTGTCTGTACGAGAGGATGTCAGTAAGTTTTGAGCCTTGCATAGAAAAACACAAAATATTGGTATGAACCACATTTATTTTTCAACATAGTCCCCTTGTGAGTCAAGACACTTGTTCCATCTTTTCTGCCAGGCGCTGATGCCATCTCTGTAGAAGGCGCCATTTTGGTCCTCAAACCAAGCCTCAGTAGCAGCAATAAGCTCATTATCATCCTGAAATCTACGACCACGCAAGTGTTTCTTGAGATTTGGAAACAGATGGTAATCACTTGGTGCCAGGTCTGGAGAGTAAGGGGGATGCGGCAAGATTTCGTAGCCGCATTCCTGGACAGCAGCGGCTGCAACGCGAGAGGTGTGTACTGGAGCATCGTCTTGATGTAGAAGAATACCACGTCTGATCTTGCCCCGGCGCTTCTTCTTGATTGACTGTCGCACTTGCCTCAACAAGTTAGCGTAATATTCCCCATTCATTGTTTGGTAAGTAATCTATGTGGATGACGCCTTTGCTATCCCAGAAGACTGTCGCCACTACCTTCTGCACTGATCTGGAGACTTTGAACTTTTTGGTCCTGGGAGAAATGACATGTTTCCATTCCATGGATTCTTGTTTGCTCAGGATCATAGTGGTGGATCCAGGTGCCACCACAGGTTACTAGCCTAAAGTGAAAATCTTCTGGAGTCTTGTTGTATCTGGTTAGCATGGAGTTGCTTATAGTGATCCTTGTTTGCTTCATTTCATCTGTAAGCAGTCTTGGCGCCCATCTTGCGCACACCTTAGACACAACGAGATCTTCATAAAGAATTGTCTCGATGGATCCGTGTGAAATGCCTGTGGTCTCCTCTAACTCGGGGAGTGTGATTCGACGATTTTCCAGCACAAGTCTATGCACTCTGTCAATGTTTTCCTGACTAGTGCTTGTTGTTGGGCGACCTGGACGGGGATCATCTTCAAGACTCTCTCTACCATGCTTAAATTCATTAACCCATCGTTTGATGGTAGCAGATGAAGGGGAAGACTTCCCATAAACTGCTGAAAGCCTTTCTTCAATGTTCTTCGCCGAGTTTCCTTCAAGAACTAAAAACATAATTACTGCTCTATACTCAATTTTATTCATTTTCACTGCCGTGAGGGGAGTCTGTTTCTGTCAATGTGAGCTGTTCAATAACTTCTGAGAGTAGGATACCAAAACGTATATGTCACATCAGCTACACCCCAAGGTTCAATGTCGTACCATAGGCTGTGACGCCTGGGTATGAAAAATACCCAAGGCTCAAAACTTATTGACATCCCCTCGTATGCCTCGTGACATGCTGTAAATTTGGACAAATGTCTGTAGGCCTTGTGCCACATTGTCAACAAGGATCAGCATGTTTATCATGTCAGAAAGACGCCCATGCGTTTGATTCATATTGACGAAACATACCATTTCGAATACGCCCTTTTTGTCAAACTCCATCAAAGTAAAATATTGATGAAATGAAAAATAACTACTTCTCAAACAGCTTGGTTAGACGGCCATATGAAATCAGTGAAACTGTTCGTGACAAAAATACACAAAACACAATCTCCGGCCGGAACGTATAACCAGCTCGCTGACTTGGTTGCCACATGCCATCGGTTCCAAGTTGCGCAGATCAATGTTGATCACTGGATTTTTCTGGTCCAGACACAATTATTTACAGACCGCCGTCGTATAAGTGGAATATTGCTGAGTGCGGCGTAAATTCAACAAGGAATGTTATAGAATAACAATTTTGATGTAAAAATACACTCTTCAAAAAGGTAGGGGATAATGAACTTTCAGTTTGGATAGGAAGTGTAAACCTTGACAAACGTTTCAAAGACAGACATCTTATGAACGCACCACCATTTTCCTCTATTGCCACCCCTAAATACAACGCATGGTATGCACGTGCACAACCCAGTAGCCCCAGACACGTGCATAGGGTCCCATTCTTGATTTTGCCGTTTTTTCAAGAAAGTCGAGAAATCACTTAGAACATTAATTTTGACACTCATCTTGCTTCACACATTAGTTAGTGTTTGTTTCTAGTCGTTTGTTTTAAAATGAAAATCGTATACAGGCAAATTACATGCCATACACCAATCATCTTTCAAAAGTGACTACATTCCAAATAACTATGGTTGTAAGGAAGTGCAAATGGTGATGCACTCTCAAAACATTCAATATTATCGTATCTACATTGATTGACTCCGATAAATCTCCTAAAAGATCCCCTATTTTTTGAAGAGCATATGATGCACAATAGGGGAATCATAAACGCTAAAGCAACAGCTGCTGGCCACAAACATTTCGTATCTGTGTCAGGTCAACATGGGAAGTGCATTGAAATCATAAACCTATATACACTGCATGCGACCCCGAGGCTTTGTATTGGTTTATTGTTATGTGTTGGCATCCATACTGAAATTGAAACAGTAAGTTATCCAAGGAAGATTACGAAATTTCATTAGCATCACAATATCTACATGCTTCACTCTGAAGTCATCTGGAATGAAGGACTGTGCTCAACAAAATCTAAACAACCTCTATATTACTCATACACTGTCGTTATATTCAGCAAGTATTTTTGTGTAGGAACATTTGTATGCAACATGCAAAACCAAATGTAATGTGAAAAGTTTCATTACACAAGACTCGCTTGTATAAATGTAGCCACTTGCTTCGGTCAGCTGTTATAAACTAGGTTTTTGCAAAATATTCCAATCTGTTTAAGGGTACTGTTTACATGTGAGCTGATGTATTGAAAACAATTCTTAACATTGAAAGGATCATTGTCATAAGTTCGGCAAATGATGAAAATCAGTGAAACTTAGCAATTTCTTAACGAAATTGTACACCAAAATGTAGCTGTTCACATGCACGATATTTGCACATGCCTTTCAGCAATTTGATGCATGATCTTCGTTTAATTCATCTACATAAAGTTTCCAGTTGGTTTCCCCAAGTTAGTGGAGAAATTCATTTTCGATGTAACCATGTATCTATACATGACATTTAGTGAGTGTTTTGAGTGATGCTGAACTTTTGATGAGTAGTAGTAAACTAGCCGAAGCCATACAACGAAGCCATACAACGAAGCCATACAACGAAGCCATACAACGTGCATGAGCACTCATGCGAACATCACTGGCTGACACCCTGGATGACCGAACGACATGTCTGTCCTTTCCGAGTTCTGGGTGCTCAGATAGCCGAGTAGTTAAAATCGTCACTTGGAGGAGCCGGGTTCGATTCCCCACGTGGTTCGATGTGTGAAGCCTATTTCTGTTGTAGTAGAATATTGCTGAAAGCAGCGTAAAACCTTGCTTACTGTCAATTCTGACCATAGCTCTATTGAGAAAACGTTCAGTTTTTTTTTTTAGAATCATGTAATTCAGCATGTGGTTTTAAGGTATTGTCACGGGCATTGTGTCGTATGTCGGTTTATCGAAAGAACAGTGACGTCGAATAATTCGTTAGGCGCGTTTTAGTCTCAAACATTTTGCGATTTACTCATCTCGATGTGTATCGTTGAAACCATTTAAATAAATTTATAACAATATTGTAATAACTGTTACTTACATTTCTGTAACAAAACATAAAATAGATATAATCCATCCTATATACCTTTATGATACCTCTTACCAATATCGACAAAGCTGCATGCCAAGGCAACAACGTAAGACAACCAACCGACCAATCAACTAACCAAACGACCAACTGACCAACCGACCAACCGACCGACCAGTCACGCAAAAGGAACGTCTTTTGCATTCTTTGTTGTGTGTTCTGTAAGAGAAATAGCCACATAATACCGAGCAATGCCAAACAAATGTACAAATATTTTCGTTTCTTTTGGTACAGGTTGTTTTTATGCATTTTAAAGTAATGTCAAATAAATTAACTTGATGTCTAATTAAGATACACGGTAAAATCTTTTCTTACATATCAAAGCTATTCTTTGCAGAGAAAAGATTCTGTTTAACAGATCCAGATTTTTAATACTATGAAGGAAATTGAGATGGGTGAAATATATATTTATACGTCATGAGTGACAACTTCATCTTGTAACCCGCACGAAGACGGTAAAAAATTGAATATAAAAATTTACTATTCTTGTTCTCTTATTACTTACTCATTGTGGATTTCTTTCACCCGCCTCATTTAACATGAAAGTACTGGTACAGACTTTCGTTATTCGACTCTGCTGTGTGTTTTTATCATTATGATGATGTTAATTTTCAATACTTGTTGTTTTTGCCTTCACTGGTAAATATTTTAACTATGTTTAGCCACAAAGGTCTGAAGAGTAGTCTCCCTTGTCCCCAAAACATCAGTGATACTCTTTTTGCCATGAAATGTGCAGCACAGAAACAAGACTAAGTAAACGTTTGTGTGAGGTATGTTCGTAGCGGTGTATAACTGACTGTATTCCATGTCATATAACGTTAATAGAAAAGTCTTAGACAATGTTACCTTGTGGCAGTAATGCTACTTATTATCATTGCATCCTTCCGCTTGCTCAAATGTAATAGACATATGCAATCTCGTTTGTAACCAACTCGTGTTATTCTGGCACAAAACGGATGGCGCCCCTCTCGAATGATTTGGTGTAGGAGCATCTGAATTATTTCAACCAGGAACTACATGTCACAAACCGAAAGTAGACCTTGTGGATAATCAGCACATATTGACACAAACGAAAACAAAACCTTTTAGGCTACATACATTTATTATGATAAAGCCTCCTTTTGGATTGTTCTTGAAGGAGAGGCACTCTTCAAAAGAGAAGAATAACAATCAATGTAACAATAAATATGCAAAAGCTTTCATATAGCAAGGCTAACAATTATAAAGAGTCCACACAAGGTTCCACAAACACAGGAAAAGTGTTCAAAGTCACTGAGTTTCCATAAGCACAAGGATAGAAACTGGCCCATAAACAAAGAAACAGTTCACAAGCGTGTAGATGCACACATGATATGTTGTCACCTTCCAGAACCACGGAAGCTACTACTTGAGTTATAAAATCAGAGTAATTCCTCTTAAGCCTGAAATAAATAACAAAATACCTACTCGCTAGTCATGTGATAACCCAACAATATGCCATATCAATACATCTAAGATAATAAACTTCTTAAAATAATGTCCATGACGCAACTCAAGACTTGTACGAGAAAAAACATTACAACAAAACAATTATTCTTATACCTTCACCATCAATTGACAAATTACTCATTTAACTTCCTTTAAAGAAACAAAAGCATACTCAGAAAAAGGCCTTTTCCTAAGGATTCCCCTTGATAGTGAAATTCAACTGTGATTAACTTAAAGTATTCTGACCTTAAATAGCAGTTGGAAAGCTAAATGCATGTTTTCCACAGGGATGAAAAGATGTGTTTGGGAAATATGTTCCCACCTTAAGGATGATGACCGCCCCTACCAAAATACATCCCAAAATACATAAAAGGGCATGAAATGTGACACTACACCTCTATTCCTGTTTGATTCCTGTGGTAGTCAGTGTGGCCAAAGTACTTATACATTGTATTGCTGTTTTTGTTTTTGCTTATTTTCTTCAAAGAATTAAACCTCCTTGATACTTCTGAAAGGAAGCGAAAAACGTACTAGTAAGAGACTGAATCTGACGTAATTATTCCCACATGTGTCACCTTATATCTCCAATTATATCTCCGAAAAGAGTATAATAATTACAAACTGGATTTGCTGTACTGAATATGCAAACATTTAAAAAAACAAATGTGAAAACCCCTCAAAAGCACGCTACTTTGAATTCCAAAGCAGAAACTCCAAAATGACTTTAAAATATTTCTCACAGAACATTTTTGTAGCATTGCTGTGATACCCCATGTGGAATTTTAACTAAATTTGCTGAAAAATATATGAATGACCCAATACAAGTCAGACTGAAATATTCCCAAAGATGTGAAATATATGCCCAGTGTTAAAGATTACAGTTGGTTAGTTATACAGGCATAAAGTTATTGCTTTGTCTTTCAAGATTACATTTGCTAAACCTGTTGGAAGCGCACGTATAATCGCCAGAACAAACCCGCAAAGTTGTCAGAAAAACACTCGGCTGGACCTGTGAGAGCCTTTATGTCAACAAACACACGCGTGAGTGTATTTGGAACTCTCGACGCAAATCGCATGATTCATATTAAACATAATTTTGTTAGCTACCTTCTTAGTAGGACGATACATATTTTTTTCAGGATTTTTTAAACAATAACATTATGCCATAAACGATTATTTTTATCAAAGCACCGCATCCATTACGCGCGGTCTGATAGATTTGTCTAATTTTTGTACACAGCATGCATCGAGTTCTTGGACGAGTACTCTTGGAGGTTACGGAAACGGGCGACCGATGACGAATGATGCAGTCTGTCAATCAACCTGACGCATGCGCCAATTTGAGCAAATGAGAAGGTCGAGTGCTCAGGTAAGTTTTTCATTCGTCACTACTTGTGTGATTCTGGCAAACCGAATCCTGTATGTCACGGACAGAGACGAATAGTTGCGAATGGTGATTTTTCCAAGACTTACTTCCAGGGTCAGACGATGTCTTCGAGTTATGCCATTCTCACTCGCGATATCTATGTCCAACTGCTAGCATTTGATGTGTGTCTTTAACTATACCAATGCGGTCGGAACAACAGATTTGATCGGACCAAAGAGTGAGCCATGCCTATCGTTCTGTCGCGATACATTTTCAGGGCGATATAGCGATGACCCCAGTGGGACACCATACGGAAGAATGTTTGAGTTTCATTTTCCTTGTATCAATGTTTTAAGAGAGAATAGTGAAAAAACAACCTGATATGGTGACAGTGACTGCAAGATGTTTGAAATATCGCTAATGCTTCTGTATAACCAGGGGCAGATACAGCTGTTTGAGAAAAAAATGGAGGGAATGCAAAGCATTGAAAAACGAATGCACATTACATTTTTACCCGAGTTTCAGTGGTCATTTTACAAACTTTTAGGACAAAGCGGAAGAGGGTGGGGAGTGTGCGCGTGCGTGTGTGTGTGCGTGCGTGCGTGCGTGCGGTGTGTGGTGGGGTGTGGTGCGGTGGTAGTAGTGGGGAGGGTGTAATGCCCGCGTCACCCCTCACCAACTACTTCAAACCTGCCTACGTACCCTTTAATGATATATGAGATGCAACAGTTTTGGGAGTTTTTTATCATTATTTATCATATTTTTAACAGGCATACATTATAGGATCCTACAAGCAGGCGGCTAAGGTGCGATTCATCTGATTAAGATAACATGTAAAACATGTACACAGAATTAAAGATTGATATACATCTGTCCTAACAACACATGTAACGTTGACCAGAATTGAGAAGACATTTGTTCAGTACCATTTGATAAATGGAGATATTTGGTAGCATCATAATGTTTAATAATTTCCCTTTCAATAAAATGTATATCCAGGTTTCCAGGCGCACATTTGAATATATTTTGTCTGACTAGAAGAATGATTGCATTTACACGATTATCATTTTCACCTTCAATTCCAAACAAAACCTAGGCCTATTCCAACGTAGAGTTCATAGATAGTTGAACAGCATGAAGCCTTTTGTAACTTCGATCCATATTTTCTTTGCATGCTCACAATTCCAAAAGAAGTGGTCATAGTTTCTGTATCTGTTTGACCAAAGGAGCAAAGAGGTGATTCTATGTATTTTATTTTACAAGAAAAGATTTTGTGGGTAAATTGTTGTGGATAATTCTATATTGCAGTCACCTGTGTTTGGAACTTTTAGTATAATAATTATTTATTCGGGATAATGTTGCAAATCATCCGTTCTTTGTCAGTGAAGTGTCTGTTTACAATACGTTCCCATGTGGAATAACATGGTAGCGCTATGGAGGAAGAATTCAAAAGAGATTTATATAAAAGTTCATTTCCCCCAGAATCATTTAATGTTTGGAAATTAAATGGAAAGTGGGATTTTGCAGCGGTTCTGAAAATTCGTAAATGTTATGTTTGTGTGCATATGGCCTTACCCCTGCTTTGATTCCTTCAAAGGTTAGAAAAATGTTTTTTATTTGATACTTTTTGAAAATTCCTCATGTATAATATCATTACCAAACCTACACCTTCAGTCTTCCAGTTTTCTTACATTATCGGTTTGCCACTAATAGTTTTTGTTGGAGTTATCCAAGATAGTTTGACTTTTAATTTGGTTTTCTGATAACAGTTTTGATTCCGATAACTGTTTTCTGATAATACTTTTGAAGAAAGACTTCCCATACAGTAGAAACATGTTTGCAACATCTGTTTGGTTAAATTAGGAATACACATTTCTTTCATTTGCTTTGAATTACCAGACCATATGGAATATGATGTAGGTATTTTGTTTCGAAGAATATAGTCCCGTTTATTACCTGAAGTAGTAAATTTATTTATCCATTTAAGTTTTTGAGCATAAATTACGTTTTATACATCTTGTACCTTGATCCCATCATGTTCTGGGTTTAAAGTGGTTATGTTTATTTTTACATTATCCGGCTTATTATACCATATGAATCTGAAACATGCGTTTTGTAATATCGGAAGTAGTGGTCTTGGTGGATTGAGAGTAGATTATTGAAAGTGAAAGTATCAGGGATTTTAAAATTGTAGTATTTCTCACCCAAAAGAGATAAGGGACATGTTGACCAAATATTCATTTCTTTTCGAATATTGCATTTTTGTCCCTATAATTATCTTCAATCATGGTTTCAAGATCAATATTAAACTTAATTCCCAGAAGACTAAAATCTGTTTGAGACCAATCAAAGTTGTATTCTTTACCATAGTTTGTAACATGATCTCTTTTTTGAACCAGTGCAAATACGTTTTGGCTTCTCAACGTTCACCTATAAACCAGAAAATATTTGCAAGACATTCCGTACTGCATAGAGGCATGTTTCGGATAAATCTAGCGTAGTAGTAGCTTGTTATCAGAAAAACTGCGACAGAATATATTCTATGTAACCGATTCTAAGGCCTTTAATTTTAGCAACATTTGATACGGGGTGATTTCCATATTGTAGATTTCGCCTTGCAACTGCACATATAGTAATTCATGTAGCCTACTGCCTTATCACCCACATGTATATGAATGTATACTGCATTCAATATTATTATCATTGCATGCCCAGCTAATATCATCGAGGAGTACATTTGTCGACGATTCCGCAGTTTCTTTAATGGTCTGACGAGAAAGTTTTTAGAAATTCTCTGTTCTGTGTTATCAATAGTGACACCTTCGTTTGTTAACTTCTTCTGAGTTTGACCTCGTACAAGAACGCCTCAGATTTTCTTGTTACAAACAGGAACGTCTCAACGCCCCCTGGTTGCGGAATTTATGTGCACACGTAATGGGGACGCTGTCAAAAGCTCCCGACGTAAACTCAAAGGCGAGCCATTTTCATGTAGGGAGCAACTCCCAGAACGTAGTCTTAATGTCCCGTTGAGGGTAGCAAGTTGTCAGAATCGCTGAGTGTTTATATCGGTTGACAAACTGTAAGGAGAAAACGTCCTCCAAAAATGTTGCCTGAACCAACCCTACTAAACCTAACAACTACGCTATGATAACCACAGCGAAAACGAGGCTCGGGTAGAAATAACATACGACGCCATATGCAAGTGAGAGTGCAACCTGTATGCGGATGTAAACTGGATTATACACATCAAAGACTTGAAGGAAGGACCTACTGAGACTGTTTCTGGCAATGGATATACTGATCGTCCTCTCAGATGGCTAATGGTCATGTCAGTTTTTGTACATCTTCAACAAGAACTGTGAATGAATGTCATGGTTGTGAACAGTATCTGGGCTATAGTATTCTCAGAAAATAAACCTGTGAGTACACCTACATTGTCAGACGTTAAAACCTATCCTTGCCTGTATCACAGAACCAGCTTGTAATAACGGTGCTTATTACCCACGTGGTACGTCGTAATGGGGTTTCATAACAAGCTGTTGTGACATATATGTGCCATAATACCTCTCAGTGAATTGAATGGCTAAAACGTGAACTTTGACATTACCGGTACAACTTTCATCACTCATTCCATTCATGATTTTCTTCCAGACTTTTTCACACCTTCTGAGAGCATGTAAAAGAAAAACACTTGTATGGAATTAGATATAATTTATTTAATTTAGTGTGGTTGCAAGCATTATTTTCAATCCTATAACAACTCACGTTTCTGTAATAAAAACGAAAATAAAATAATTAATAAGTAAACCAATACGTCTGGACAATAGTATTCTTAGCAAAATTAAACCTGTGAGTACGCTTACATTGTCACTATCATTCTCTGTATCACAGAACCAGCTAGTAATAACGGTGCTTATAAATCTCGTGAAATGTAACTATAACACAGTGGAATGGGCGAGTAGCGGTTTGTCATCCCGAGAGAAACTGGGGAAGTTAAAAAGGTTAAAAAGGTGCAATTCAATAAGGCTAAATAGAAAAAGCTTCTCGAGCATCGACGGGCTTCTTATATTTGTGCGCGTAACAGCTTTTTAGTGCTATTCAAAAATAATAATTTGGATTTGGCAGCATTACGATCGTCATTTTGACTGAGCGTCTGTAAGAACGAATGTGACTGAATCAGCAACTCATTAGCAGGTGCTAAACATTCCAAAATGTATATCTGACAGTGAAAAAATAAAAATGTGTTCCTTCCTTGTCACAGGTTTCGATCAAAACTTAAAAAAGGTCCTACTGATCTCGTCAATTTTGGGAAAACATGTGCCCGAGAAACATGCATTTTGTATGCAGCCTAAGCGTATTAAGTATAAATTATATTTCTTTTCACTGAGTGCGTTTGGACTACTTACTCACATTATTTGATTATAAAACCAACGACACCCAAAATACGAAAAGGGATGAAGTTGGAAATAAGTGATTATGAATTGTCTTTATCAAACAGGACTGGGGTGGGTAGACGTTCAAATGGCGTTGGTCTGTCGGGGTACGTCAGGAGCGGGCTTCACACACATTGCCCATATGGAAAGTCGAACCCAGTACTTTGGCGGGACGAACTAACGTTTAAGCTGTCGACTACCCTACCGCCTCCATTAAGACGGCTCCAGATGTGTACAGATATAAGCAGGAATAAGGACAAATAGCCATAGGAAAAAAAGTCTTGTCATTCCAGTTCATTTCCTTCCTGTAGTTCAGTTGATGTGTAGTACACGTTGTAGTTCAGCTGTAAACATCTGGGAGGAAGTGTCCTTCGTTAGTGAACTTGCTCAGAACCCCATTCATCTTTTGTGAGCAAATGTTTCAACAAACATGTTTTGAACATTTTAACCCCTACATTACTGCGCTCGTTCCACTCCTGGGTGACAAGGTCTTATGTATTGTTCAGAGAACTACAGATATGAAACATTTTATAGACATCAGTGTAGTGTAGACAGATCTTCATTCAGGCAACAAGTACATTCATATCTAAAAGATAAAATCAACATTCACATAAGCTGTTCCCTATACGAGCATGGCGAATTCTTCTCTGGATAGACATTACATAGATACCGGTATTAGGTGTGTGTCAAATGTAATTTGCATCGTGGAAAGCGTTTGTCCAGCCGTTTAAACTGATTCACAATTTATCATGTCGATGAGTGATCATGACGCCACCAGCTGTGACGCTTTACCACTATCTTCCGCTTGGACACTTCGTCTGGTAATGTGGTGGGCGACCGAGGTTGCCTCCCGCAGACTGGCCACGTTGTTTGGTGGCTCGGGTGGTGCATCCAGTACATCAGGCAGGGGTACTTCACTTTCTATACACTGTATCGGCAGAGCATGGAATGCCATCTGTAACTGGCAGACAGACAGATATTTTATATACGGCTTGCCGCAGTACAACATTAAAAGTATACGTAAGTCTAATTAATTTAGGCAAACCCTCTGTCTCTGATCTATGTTCGGCGCAATTTTGGCGCAATATAAATGCACATATTATTATTAACGTACAATCCCACATTTAAGTTTTGCAATGGCGGAACTGTAACTCCGGGCCATAAATGCTAATAGCTTTGTGCTGAACTGCCTTAATTGTAGATACATCCCGATTACTACATACAGATGCTCCGTAACTGATCACAGACCATACCATAGTACATGGAAGCTGTCTAAACCGGCACTCATAGGGACTGAAGAAATAATTTAGTTTAGACAACGTGCCGGATTGTAGAGCTGATTATAAATGTTCAAGCCACAGGTGGGACTGAGATTTTATGCTAGTGTTGACACCTTGCCGGATTGGACAGATGCAGGTTTTACTTACATACAAGTAGTTCTAAAACCCTGATAGCAGATATCAGGTCATTAAGCTTCATGAATCCTTATCACAAAACGGTTTGATAAAATATGACACATTATCCACATCAGCTAGTCGTAAAAGACACCAACAATTGACACTGATGTTGGAACTGCAACACAATTAGACGATATCAGTGCTTATTATCAGGATGTTTAATCAAATCTGAATATTATGGTATAGACAAAACCCTTGTTGTTTTATATGTCGGGTAATCTGTCTCTCCACAAGCCCACTTAAATTCGGTGTCTACACAAGCACATGCACACGACAGTCCATCCTTCCATCTATACTTTCAACCCTCCGTCAGTTTAACAGAATGCTTGTATACCACATCTGTGGTTTAATAAAAGGTTTGTCAAATTACCTAAAATCCTTGGCTAACATTCAGTTATGTAATTTAACAGTATACAGAAACAAAGTATGCAAATAGAATTACCTTAAACCGATGGAAGTTTCTTCAAGGTCACATGCAACCAAAAAATCAAACATAATTAAAACACATTTATCACTTATTCATGACGTATAATATACACTGCTTCTTTTAAAAAAACAAATAAACAAAATTATAAGCGTACAATCGCGATTCAAAAGTGCAATATTTTGTACTTGGGCTTACTTCCCCCGAAACGAAGCCCACGGGAGACCGAACCCAGTCATAGCTTGTGGATGTGCACTCAAGTGTAACGACGGCCTCTGATTGGCTGTTTCATTTGCTGATATGCTGAGGGTTCATTGTGTGTACAGAAAGGTGATCTGTTTGATGGGCATTTTAGAAGTATGGCGAGTCACATGAAAGTAAGATTCTTTATGGATAACAACTTCTTTTTGTGTACTTGATGCGTCGTTTCAGTATGGATTCATATACTGTTGTCAAACAAAATCATACACACTAAAAGAAGTTGTTATCCATGAAGAATGTATATAGAGATGCTGGATTTTGAAAATACATGTTCTCTGAATTTCCGCTCGATCCAATAAAAAATCATGTCAGTAAAGATGGTAAACTACTGCGTGGCTGGAATCTGTCATTCGTCCCAGTACAAAGGAGGACTTGAAACTGACAAGAGTTTGCACCAGTTTCCGTCAGATCCAGTCATCCGAAAAAAGTGAATGCAGTTTGTTTGCAACTCACAGACATAAAATCATGTCATGTGTATCACACGTGCCTAGTTACATAATGTGGCAGAGACGGGGCTCGGGTGCACGAGTCATAAATGAACTCATTTTCTTTATGTCGTATAGTCTGATAGGTGTTAAGCTCAAATGGCACGTGGTCAATGATTGAAGCTGTGTACTGCATGTTGTCATTAGCAGACAGGCAGGCAGACATATAGGTGTGAATAAACTAGACAATGAGCTTTCTCTGTGACAGAGACTGCTTACCACAATCAACAAGTTTTTTTTTACGTAACGAGTAGATTATTTACTTGTTTGTGTACACAACCGAGATTAGACTACTGCTCACGACCTCAGACGCTGGGCATGCATACTGTTTCAAGCTCCGTGAACCTATTCACTGCGCATGCGTTATGGACGCAGCGCAGCACAGCTGTTGAAACCAGTTTTCCCCCCAGCGCTGGGGGGAATTTAGTGAAACGTTTGAACTCCGATTTCGCGGGCTTTTTTTTCATCGCGTTTTTTTCAACTTTATAGGTTGAATTGGCATTTTTTATTATTTGTTTCGGTAAGTGCATACCTAAAGGTACCAGAATCTGCAAAGTTGTATTTTACGTTGCATGTGACCTTTCAAATACATATATATGCAGATACACCCTCAATTGGGTAGGAAGCGTACTATTTTCTTAGACCACTCATGAGATTGCCTTATGACTTGACACCGCACCTGTGAGATGGATGTTTAAAACGGTCAACCGTGATAGCCTACACTACGTCTTCTTCTTTACAGTATAGTCCTACCTGCAGTCCCTAAGGTTTAAGTATAGCGTGTTTACATTTCCGTGAGCTCCTGTTCAATAAAATGGGTTTGTTTATTTCTATCAAAATTATATATATTCAGAGGCTTAAGCCCCGTTCACATGCACCTGTCTGTACACTTATGTATAACTACACTTTATATGTGTGTGTAATTGTGTCATGTGAACGCATTTACTTACATATGTACTCGTAAATTTACACTAGAAGCAAATTTAGACACGTGCGAATTCGCCCAGTGAGTAAGAGTTACATATTCCGGGTTCTGTGTATATGATGGAGATGAAGACGTGATAGTATTGTGACAGTGCACAATTTATCTTTGTATTCTTCCAATTTGTATATTTTTTGTATGTATGTATTGTGTATATGTTTGCCACTTATATCTTTCTGTGTGTTCACATCCATTTAGGAAGAGTTGCTAATTTTGAAATGTCACTTTAATTAGCCTTCATGTCATGGTTCAAACTGATGTAACGCACCTGGCAAGGATATATGGAATCCGAGAAGGGACATTGTCGCGTTGTCACCCTCTCAAAAACAAGCTAAATGAGGTGAAAATTAATCAGAGCGCGACAATGCGACAACGCGACATTTCGCCCATTTGTCGCATTGTCACGATGTCGCGTGTCGCGTTTTGAGTAACATTTTCTCTGTTCCTCAAAGTGCGACACGCGACATAGCGACACTTTTCAAGGTCAAAATATGTCGCGTTGTCGCATTGTCGCCCTATCTAAGATGTGTAAAGAAAAAACTAAACATTTACTAAAACGCGACACGCGACAATGCGACAAATTGAAATGTCGCGTTGTCACCCTTTGTCACCGCATGCGTAGAAAGTCAATTATAGTACGCATGCGTACGAAAAGTTAAACTCTATTTCATACTTCAATGGTCTTTTGGCTACTTCCAATGGTTTGTAAAATGAAGTAGTGGTCGAAATGGCAGCTGGGCTGCTTTCCTTGAACTTAATGCAAATCTTCATTGTTGATTTGAAAATTATTTCATATATAAATGTATTTACCCAATGAAGTGTGTTTTAGCAGCAAGACAATTATCTGCGCAACTTTTCATTGCAATCACGGCACACGATTGCCCTGTCATTCAAGGCGGGGCAATTTGCTGTGTAGAGTTAGTCTTTTAGTCACACCTGACAACTATTATCATAAGTTCGAATCCCAGCACCATACACATTTAATCACTTTGGACATTTCGCCCATATCAAGATGACGGGTTGTGAGAAACTGAAATATTGTTAAAATTCAAGCCACATCGGCAGAAACATCAGGTGATGCCCTCGAATGGGTCACTATGTTCCATAGTGTGGCTCTTGACAGTTTCATGGTACAGTTCGACGCTGATGAAATTGTTTGAGGTCTGCCTCTGTTCAGCCAGCAGTGGATGGATACCAAGTAGAATGAGATATCACTTAACCACGTGACACCTCAAAGACACTTTTGGTCGGCTTTGAACGTGATAATGGGAAAACGCCCTACAAATGGACTGTTATCATTGTGATATACTGTCCCAATAAATAAACGCATAGACGAAACATCTGTTGCGAACATTTTCAAACATGTATAACTCGTCCATAAATAGACTTTAGTGCATGAAATTTCACATGACAAATGAGTGCGTGAGCTTAGAAGAAGGCAATGTCTATAAAACAAATATTATAGTTCTAGATAGCGAAGACGTTGAGCACGATGATGACGACGTAGCACGACCCTGACGTCGGGTTTTCTGTCTCTCAAACGAATCTTTTTCAACCTGTCCCGTAAGTTTGACCTGACATCCTCTGAAGTCCAAGTGCCAAGGCTGTTGTGCTCTCACCCATGGGAGTACGATCACTCAACTGTAGTACCTTATGTACCGATCTTGAGCTGCAGTGGTAACTCGAGGTCTGCCTGCACGGGACCGGTGATTTCTTATACCTGTTTGGCTGCGACGAGTTGCAAGTCATTATATCTTGCACAGACTAACATTCAGACGCCTGGCAACAGAAGATTGGTAATCTCCAGCATCTCCCAATGGCGATGTTCCGTGTCGAGTCAAGACGTGACGTAGTGATTTGACCTTGAAACGCCTTTAAAAGTAATCTGGGTTTTTATTGCCAGTAAGTAAGTTGTGTAAAATCATGTTTTCAACACTTTTGTTACATATTTTGACGATTGTGTGAACACAATAGGTAATAACTAGAGCTGTGAAAATACAAATCGATTATGCGTTTCTTTTGGAGGGATGGTTTATTAGAAACGATGAAATTGCTTGGTAGTGTTGCGCACCCTTGAAGTGCCAGAAGCCAATTCTCCCTCCCTCCTACTCTGCGACGCTCCACTCCATTCCACACCACACTTCTCCTCTCCCCTCGTCCCCCTTCACTCCTTCCGTTGCTCCGTTCTACTCCACTCCACCCTAGCCGACTCCTCTCCACTTCGCTCCACACCACTCCTCACTTCCCCGCCGCTCCACTCTCTCAAGGTTTAGGAAGATTCGGAAATTAGCGAGGTATTTCATTACAATAATGTGTTATGATGTCTGCTTCAGTTCTATTTGAATCCTGTCTTTTTAACCCTGGGGCGGTGGGGTAGCCTAGTGGTTAAAGCGTTCGTTCGTCACGCCGAAGACCCGGGTTCGATTCCCCACATGAGTACAATGTGTGAGGCCCATTTTCTGGTGTCCGACGCCGTGATATCGCTGGAATATTGGAATATTGCTAAAAGCGGCGTAAAACCAAACTCACTCACTCTTATTAACCCTGCATATGAGATGATTCACAATATATCTCATACTTTTCTCATATGGATACTATATCCAGCGAAATTTATATACTTGTATCGTTTCAAACATGCACTTACTCTATCATAATATTCTTCGGCAAAATGGACAGTTTGAACACGCCATTCCATTAACCACGCACTCTTAACCCACACACTACACGGCAACATGGACGTTCATTTATCATTGTTCTGAGTTCCATTCACGGGTATCTCAGCTCTTAAAAGGCACATAAAAATAATCATGTTTGTGATACTTTTTAGATTCCACCGTAACTAACAAAACGCGACGCGCGACAGTGCGACAACGCGACATTTTGACGAAATGTCGCGTTGTCGCATTGTCGCGTGTCGCGCTTTGTTAAAATATTGACCAATGTATGTATTGTAGCTTAACGACTAAAACGCGACAGTGCGACAACGCGACATTTTGACGAAATGTCGCGTTGTCGCATTGTCGCGCGTCGCGTTTTAGTTAATATCTTATAATGCATGCTGTAGTCAATGTCCCTTCACGGATTCCATCCATTCCAAACTCAAGGTTGGTGTATTGCACCAGTAAATGTCTTAATGACACACGGTATAGACATCCAGACCACAACTGTAATAAATCCAGTCTAATTAACCCCAAGCTAATTAGCCCCAACTACTGTTGTCACAGCCAGGTGACAACACCTGTAGGAAGTTGTAAAACAAACCGTTATTAAGTCGGTGTAATAATCCTGTCACGGTCACGTGACTACCCTTCCAAAAATTCATTTCGGCTTGTTCAATCAGTAACCAATAGTAAAAATATCTGATCTTGGTCAACCAATCAAAATCGTAATTAAAACACCAATTGTACCTTTTTGGCCAATCACAAAAGAATTCCAACATTGATCAGTGATGTTTCGGCTATAAAAAGAGGTCAGTGATTTCTTGTCTACACACTTGACCTCACAATAAATGTTGATACATCTCCTCGACTGATCATTGATTTACGGAATTCTACATTCTATTTAAGGTAAGCTTTCTTGTACGACTCTGTTATCATATTATTTAATGCCATGACTAAAATGTTTTATTTATGAATAGAAAGTGGCAATATCATGTATATGGTGTTTTGCATGAACATCGTCATGCATAATGTCAAAGTCCTTACTGACTATGTAATAGTGTCTTTGCATGAACATCGCCATGCATAATGTCAAAATCGTTACTGACTATGTAATAGTGTGTTTGCACGACCATCGTCATGCATAATATCTCAGTCGTTATTTGAACATGTAGGTTAACTAGATGTGCTGTCATGGATTAGTTGCGCCTGTGTTGCACTCATGTATGGACACATTAGATGAACTTTGCATCATTATTATGCTGATAGTGAACTAAAGTGAATATTTGGTTCAAGAGCTGAGGTACAATTGGGATATGTGTTAAAAGGATTTGTATGAATATGCTTTCCCATTATGATTAGTATTTGATGTTATGTTGAAAAAGGAAATGTTATAACTGTTACAGATTTAAGCTCGACCATTTGAGATGCTAATTCCCCATCAAAATGTGTATATTAGATTATTGTTTAAATATCTTTTATGGATATGTATTTATGTATAACACACTTGATCTCACAATAAATGCTGAAACATCTCCTTGACTGATCATTGACTTACGGAATTCTACATTCTATTTAAGGACCTAAGCTGGTTACTCCACACGAACCAGCTGAAAGTCTAGTACCATTGTTCACCGTGTAATGCATAATGTTCCACTAAAGAGACTGACCTTTTGCAAGAGAAGTACATATCTGATACTGTGTTTGTCTTCTTTAGTGGGAATGGTAATAGTCTCTTTATACACTGTGGAATACATTCACTGTTCACTTTCAAGTTTACTTACATTAGATACTATATACACCATCTTTTTACAGCCTGTGCATTTTACATGTAGGTAAAAATGCATGGGTATGTAAATGTCTAATTTGCTATGCGTTCATGCACCACAGTAAATCTATTTAGGTGAGCATTTAAAGGACACACTTGCCACATTTGTCATTTAACAAGTAGCATTGAACATGGACACACTGCATGATATTCAGAGAGGAAGAAGAAGATATTTTCCATACCTGCTTGCAGTTGCATTAACTGTAGGCCAAGGCAAGGAAAGATCAAGGTACAGACATGAAAAAAAGCATTGCCCGGTGGGAGGGTGTTGTGGGGGCCCCATTTGATAATAGACAGTGGGTAGACAATTTTCGTGTGACTGAAGACACTTTTAGCTGTATCTGCAATGAACACCACGATGACCTACAGAAGACACCAAACAGATATCCACTAGCTAGATGTGCGCCATCAAGTTGCACTAACTATCTACTGGCTGGCGTCAACAGGGGAGTACAGGACTATTGGCAACCCGTTTGGTGTCGGAAAATCGACAACTGCAACATGTGTCCACAACGTCTGTGAAGTTATAGTGGAGAAGTAAGGGCCAATGGTAGTTAAGTTTCCGATGCGATGCGCTGAGAAAAAAGTTGTACAAGGGTACCAGGAAGTTTGGGGATTTCCAAACTGTGGTGGCGCCATTGATGAGTGCCGTATTCCAATCATTGGACCCGTTGATGATAATGCACCCAAAATGCACGCTGAGCAGAAATACTCATGTGCAAAAATACTTTTGCACCTACCCCTGACTTGATGCAAATCTGCTCACTGTGCAGTTTTGCATATATGTGCAATTGCGTTCATGGACCCATTTTGCACATGTGTGTAAATATACATATGTGTGTATTTTTGCACATGTGTGCAATTTTGGTGCATGAACAGGTCTTATTGTGAACGCAAAGTAAATTTACTATTACACACGTATGTATATTTACGCATGTGCATATTTACTTACATGAATAAATTTTGTGCATGTGGAGGGGGCTTTAATAAGCCTTAGTGTACGCGGGTGACTTTATCCCGGATAGTGCTATTGATATGGGAAAGGCGAACAGCTCGTTGGAGGTTAGGAAAGGGGCGAGTGCTCCAAGTAGACCCTTGCCAATCAGCCTTAACTTTGAACTGTTGTACAATTGATGGATTTTATTATTATATGTCAACCAGCAATCGGGATCGGCGGTAAGGCTCTTTGACTTGGTTGACACATTTCATCGGTTTCTAGTTTTGTAATTCGATGTTCATGCTGTTGATCACTGGATTATCTGTCCCAGACTTGACTATTAACAGACTGTCCCCATACAGCTTGAATATTGCTGAGTGCGGCTTAAATGCTTAACTCATCCATCCTCCCTCCTGTTTGGCTGAAGTCTTTAACTGCTGCTCTTCTAACAATCCACCAACGTCTTACTTCACCAAACACTGTAAACTCCCTATATAACAAACTTACTGTGACAGTGTACCCTACAAAGTGATAAAACACCACACACCACTCACTACAATCACTGACCTTCTGTGACAAAACACACACACACACACGCACGCACGCACGCACACACACACATTATGTGATGAATAATGTGAAGAAAACATCACAAACACTCACTACATCACAAACGTACTGTGACAACATACATCGCTTCGTCTGGCTATCAGGTGAGTGGACATAACAAACAAATTAATCATTATTGGTCAACCCTGGTGTATCATGGGATTACAGTTGATGGTCTGTGCACTGCAGGTACATAGTTTCTGACAAAACATATATTGTCTGTACACCAGTTACGATAAAGGTGAAGGATGAACAACAACATGATTCATGGATTTAATTAATACAGCGATACATTAATATGCACACGATACAGAACAAAGCACTTGTTTGTCAATGCTGTTCCCTAACAGTTATGAGCATATACAGGTGCACACACAGGAGAGTCCTTTCCCCCAGCCATTCAGACTTCATCCTGGTACTCGTGTATTTCATGCTGTTCCCTAACAGTTATGAGCATATACAGGTGCACATACAGGAGAGTCCTTCCCCCCCAGCCATTCATCCTGGTACTCGTGTGTTTCATCAACAGGTATAAGTCTGGTAGTGTATCTATTCCAACTGGACTCCCGCAATTACGTCACACTAGATCCTCATAGACCCCACTGAGGGATGCAGTAACCCCTACCCCCTGAAACACGGGTGGACTGTTTCAAAACACACCCCGTGTAAGATTAAAAATCAGATTCGTTAGCTCACCAAATTATGCGAGACTGCAACATTTATAACCCGTAGGAATATTTCTGAGTATCTTGGACTGAAAACTCTGCAAAACTGTCAGTTTTGTGTAAATGTGTCTTCAGGATCAATTATTTTGTGCAACAGGACACTTTGTTATGCTGCCACATTTATAACATAATAATTCAGTAGCCAAATCACCAGAAAATGTTGCAATAACATTCATTTATGTAATTAACCAGAATAACTAAGAAATGAATGAAAATGAGATTACCTTAAAGGTAGGAAATTGGTATTGTGTAGACTTGGATTCAAGCCGCTGTGAACATATGAGTCACTGTGCATTCAGTATATGTGACCTACAGCTATATCTGAACGTGGAGTCACGTGACACATGCGCATTACAAGGAAGTTTATCACACGTAACGTTTTAGAATGAAAACTGGGACAACTAGAGAATGGGAGGGTGTTGTGGGGGCCCCATTTGATAATAGACAGTGGGTAGACAATTTTCGCTGTATCTGCAATGAACATCACGATGACCTACAGAAGACACCAAACAGATATCCACTAGCTAGATGTGCGCCATCAAGTTGCACTAACTATCTACTGGCTGGCGTCAACAGGGGAGTACAGGACTATTGGCAACCCGTTTGGTGTCGGAAAATCGACAACTGCAACATGTGTCCACAACGTCTGTGAAGTTATAGTGGAGAAGTAAGGGCCAATGGTAGTTAAGTTTCCGATGCGATGCGCTGAGAAAAAAGTTGTACAAGGGTACCAGGAAGTTTGGGGATTTCCAAACTGTGGTGGCGCCATTGATGAGTGCCGTATTCCAATCATTGGACCCGTTGATGATAATGCACCCAAAATGCACGCTGAGCAGAAATACTCATGTGCAAAAATACTTTTGCACCTACCCCTGACTTGATGCAAATCTGCTCACTGTGCAGTTTTGCATATATGTGCAATTGCGTTCATGGACCCATTTTGCACATGTGTGTAAATATACATATGTGTGTATTTTTGCACATGTGTGCAATTTTGGTGCATGAACAGGTCTTATTGTGAACGCAAAGTAAATTTACTATTACACACGTATGTATATTTACGCATGTGCATATTTACTTACATGAATAAATTTTGTGCATGTGGAGGGGGCTTTAATAAGCCTTAGTGTACGCGGGTGACTTTATCCCGGATAGTGCTATTGATAGGGGAAAGGCGAACAGCTCGTTGGAGGTTAGGAAAGGGGCGAGTGCTCCAAGTAGACCCTTGCCAATCAGCCTTAACTTTGAACTGTTGTACAATTGATGGATTTTATTATTATATGTCAACCAGCAATCGGGATCGGCGGTAAGGCTCGTTGACTTGGTTGACACATTTCATCGGTTTCTAGTTTTGTAATTCGATGTTCATGCTGTTGATCACTGGATTATCTGTCCCAGACTTGACTATTAACAGACTGTCCCCATACAGCTTGAATATTGCTGAGTGCGGCTTAAATGCTTAACTCATCCATCCTCCCTCCTGTTTGGCTGAAGTCTTTAACTGCTGCTCTTCTAACAATCCACCAACGTCTTACTTCACCAAACACTGTAAACTCCCTATATAACAAACTTACTGTGACAGTGTACCCTACAAAGTGATAAAACACCACACACCACTCACTACAATCACTGACCTTCTGTGACAAAACACACACACACACGCGCACGCACGCACGCACGCACACACACACATTATGTGATGAATAATGTGAAGAAAACATCACAAACACTCACTACATCACAAACGTACTGTGACAACATACATCGCTTCGTCTGGCTATCAGGTGAGTGGACATAACAAACAAATTAATCATTATTGGTCAACCCTGGTGTATCATGGGATTACAGTTGATGGTCTGTGCACTGCAGGTACATAGTTTCTGACAAAACATATATTGTCTGTACATCAGTTACGATAAAGGTGAAGGATGAACAACAACATGATTCATGGATTTAATTAATACAGCGATACATTAATATGCACACGATACAGAACAAAGCACTTGTTTGTCAATGCTGTTCCCTAACAGTTATGAGCATATACAGGTGCACACACAGGAGAGTCCTTTCCCCCAGCCATTCAGACTTCATCCTGGTACTCGTGTATTTCATGCTGTTCCCTAACAGTTATGAGCATATACAGGTGCACATACAGGAGAGTCCTTCCCCCCCAGCCATTCATCCTGGTACTCGTGTGTTTCATCAACAGGTATAAGTCTGGTAGTGTATCTATTCCAACTGGACTCCCGCAATTACGTCACACTAGATCCTCATAGACCCCACTGAGGGATGCAGTAACCCCTACCCCCTGAAACACGGGTGGACTGTTTCAAAACACACCCCGTGTAAGATTAAAAATCAGATTCGTTAGCTCACCAAATTATGCGAGACTGCAACATTTATAACCCGTAGGAATATTTCTGAATATCTTGGACTGAAAACTCTGCAAAACGATCAGTTTTGTGTAAATGTGTCTTCAGGATCAATTATTTTGTGCAACAGGACACTTTGTTATGCTGCCACATTTATAACATAATAATTCAGTCGCCCAATCACCAGAAAATGTTGCAATAACATCCATTTATGTAATTAAACAAAATAACTAAGAGATGAATGAAAATGAGATTACCTTAAAGGTAGGAAATTGGTATTGTGTAGACTTGGATTCAAGCCGCTGCGAACATATGAGTCACTGTGCATTCAATATTTGTGCCCTACAGCTATGTCTGAACGTGGAGTCACGTGACACATGCGCATTGCAAGGAAGTTTAACACACGCAACGTGTTAGAATGAAAACTGAGACAACTAGAAAATACCACGTGACTTATCCGTTAGGGGTGTAGCACAGTAAACGTTATGTGATAGTTACACTACTCGCATTTATACTGTGCGAACTTTATTAATACACCCACGTGACCCAGCGTCTGCTGCTGCGAGAAAATTCGGCCGGTGGTTCCCACTGGTTACGTGCGAGGAGTTGGAAACTATCGATAACTGGTCACGGATGTCGCTCAATATACGTCCCTATTATAATCAGATGTCCTCTGACGCGAATCTGTTACAAGTGTTTACTATCAACAAATGGACCAGTTGTATCTAAAACACTTGAAAACCGAAATTCAGAAATTCACTGTGCACGGACAGGAAGTTACGCCAACAAGCGAACCTCTCTTGTCTCGAGCAAAAGCTAATGAAGAGTTATAAGCAATATGTCAGCAAAATCACGGCGGGGAACACCAAACATGGGCTTCACACATAGGGCTTCGGAGTGAAGAACGTACACTTTGACCACTAGACTACCCCACGGTCCCAGCTGAGGACGAAGCAGGTTCAGAGTTACCTCAAGGTCTGAATCCACTACCTCACAGATACATCTTTTCTGATCAAATCGAGAGAGTGAGAGAGAGAGAGAGAGGATAGACATGCGTCTGTACACCTTGTGACACTCTGTAAACAAGGACATGTGTCTGCAGGCCTTGTGACACTCTGTAAACAAGGACATGTGTCTGTACACCTTGTGACACCCTGTAAACAAGGACATGTGTCTGTACACCTTGTGACACCCTGTAAACCAGGACATGTGTCTGTACGCCTTGTGACACCCTGTAAACAAGGACATATGTCTGTACACCTTGTGACACCCTGTAACCAAGAACATATGTCTGTAGGCCTCGTGCCACATTGTCGACAAGGATAAGCATGTTTATCATGTCAGAAAGACGCGCATGCGTTTGATCCATATTGATGTACCATACCATTTCGAATACGCCCTTTTTGTCAAACTCCACCAGAGTGAAATATTGATGAAATGAAAAATAACTACTTCACAGACCGCTTGGTTAGACCGCCATACGAAATCAGTGACAATGTTCGTGACAAAAATACCCGAAAGACAATTTCCCGCCGGAACGTATGACCAGGAGATATTGAGGATACTCTATTTTGTGTTACTCAGGATAAGGAAGACCGCTTGTGCCGATGGATGTTTTCAGGTTCAAGGAAGTTGAATGTTATTTTGCGATGTAGTTTATTGGTAAACAACGAAACGATGGCATTATGTTGTTACTCGTGAAGATCCGGGTTAGAATATTGATCTTCAGTAACCCAAGCTTGTCGTAAAAGGCGACTAACGGGATCGGATGATCAGACTCGCTGACTTGGTTGCCACATGCCATCGGTTCCCAGTTCGACATTCATGATGATGATATCTGGTTCAGACACGATAATTTACAGACTGCCGTCATATCACCGGAATATTTCTGAGTGCGGCGTAAATTCAACAAGAATACAGAATAACAATAATTTTGTTGTAAAAACATACTCTTAAAAAAAGTAGGGGATAATGATCTTTCAGTTTGATAGGAAGTGTAAACGTTGACAAACGTTTCAAGGACAGACATCTAGTGAACGGACCACCGTTTCCCTTTATTGCCACCCCTAAACACAATGCATGGTATGCACGTTCACAACGCAGTAGCATGGGGTCCCATTCTTGATTTTGACGGGTTTTTTTCAAGAAGGTCGAGAAATCACTTAGACCATTAATTTTGACACCCATCTTACATCACACATTTGTTAGTGTTTGTTTCTAGATGTTTGTTTTAAAATGAAAATCGTATACATGCAAATTACACGCCATACACCAATCATCTTTCAAAAGCGACTACATTCCAAATAACTATGACTGTAATGAAGTGCAAATGGTGATGCACTCTCAAAACATTCAATAATATCATATCAACATTGATTGACTCCGATAAATCTCCTAAATATTTTTAATTTTTTAAGAGTATATGTTGCATAAACGGGGGAATCATAAACGCTAAAGCAACAAACGCTGACAACAAAAATATCATATCTATGTCAGGTCAACATGGGAAATTTGAGTGAACTGAAATCATAAACCTATCGACATCGCATACGACCCCGAAGCTTGGAATTGGTTTATTGTTACGTGTTCAGATTGAAATTGAAACAGTAAGTCATCCAAGGGAGATTACGAAATTTCATTAGCATCACAATATCTACATGCCTCAGTCTGAAGTCATCTGGAATCAAGGACTGGGCTCAACAAAATTTAAACGAGCTGTATATTACTTATACGCTGTCGTTATTATTCAGCAAGTACCTTTTTGTGTAGGAACATTTGTACGCAACATGTAACACCAGATGTAATATCTGTTCACAGTTTTGTACAATGGTTGCAAGTTAGCTGTTTCTTGGCATGGGTGTCAGTGTATACTACCCATGCAAAGTTTAATTACACAAGAGTCACTTGTGTAAATGTAGCCACTTACTTCGGTCATCTGTTAAAAACTAGGTTTTTGCAAAATATTCCATCCTGTTTACAGGTGGACTGGTGTATTGAAAAAAATCATAACCTTGAAAGGATCATTGTCATGAGTTCAGCGAATGATGAAAAATCACTGAAACTTGGCAAATTCTTAACAAAGTTCTACACCAAACTGCAGCTGTTCACATGCACGATACCTGCACATGCATTTCAGCAATTTGATGCAAGATCCTAGTGCAATTCATCTGCATGATGTTTCACAACTGTGTTTATTTTCCTTCTTTTAGATTTATGAAGGAAGTTTGATTCTTTAGAATAGATAAACAGAAACATTTGTGGTTATTAAACCATTTTCAGAAATATAATTGGAAACAAGGTCAATATCTGGTAATAATTACGTCAGAATATGTCTTTCATAAATATGTATTTCTCTTTCTTTTAGGTGTATGGAGGGGATTTAATTCTTTCAATAAAAAAGCATAAACAAAAACAGCAGCATGTATGAGTACTTCGGTGATATTAAGAATTTTGGATTCAAACAGGAATATAGTTATCGTTCCTGTTAAAAGTAGTTCTAATGTTCCTACACCTATATGAAATTCTTCCAGGGTGACACGAGTCGCTCTTCGGCTGGTCCTGGAAGAACATGAGCTAGTCGAAATGCTTCGAGCTCTGCCATTCTCACTTGCGATATTTATCACCAATAAGGTGCTTCAACCAGACCCACACGGTCGGAACAATAGAATTGATGGGATCAAAGAGTAGGACATGCCCCTCGTTCTCTTGCCCTACATTTATTTTTCAGGATGATATAGCGATGGCCCTAATCCGCCACCATACTGCATAATGTGGGAGATTTTACTTCCCTGGTACTTTAGCGGAGAACAGGTTTGATTTCCTGTGGGATTCTTACATTTCAATGACTGAACATGTCAGTGGCGGGACAGAGACATGAATTTCAAACACACACCTAGTATGGTCACAATCATATTTGAAATATTTCCAATGGTTTAATATATCTATGTTCTATAAAGACACATGACACGCAATAGTAGCTACGCTTGATTTGTGAATTGTAATCTCTGCTTGCAATTCTGCATATAGTAATCCAAGCCTTGTTTTATCATCCATAAAATATGTTGAACATGTGAGTAATCACATGACCAGCCAGTACCTTTACGTTTATCGAAGAGTACATTTGTGTAAGATTTTACAGTTTGCTTGGACGTCTGGTGAGAGAGTCGTAGAAAGTGCTCCGCTTCATATCATCATAATAGCGTTAACTGCTTCTGAGTAGGCCCTCTTTAGGACGCCTCAAATCCCTCGTGCAACGACCAGAGAGAAACCACGCCATGTAACTCTCCTTTTGTGATTAAACATTTAAAATTATATTCACCATGGAATTCACCATTTTGAATAGACAGTTCACTATTAGACATTTGGCAATGAATAGCTGCTTTATATCAATATGCTTAGTCTCCATATTTGAAGATTTTTCCCTTCTATTTGACCCCTATCTTTACATTTGATTGTAGGTAGTGGTCATATACTACTGATTTTGCCCCTATTGTTATCTTGTCATTTGCCTATAAGCAATGTATGTTGAAAAGGTCATTTTCGTATTTACTTTGTTCTTGTAGTTCAGACCAGGCTTGGAATACATCTTTCCAGAATGGGCTGGTGAGTTTTGGAATATAGTGTGTCTTTAGATACAAATATCCAGTTTCTATTGGGTTTAGTTTACTCACTGATGGTGAAGTATTTAAAAGATTGTTTAATTTTGTGTCTAATACTAATAATCTTCTAATCCACAATATTTCTGGGACTTAATTGTTTCAAGTATTGCTAGTACTTTCAGACCTCCTTTTTGGTATGTTTTTGTTATGTGACATTGTTTTATTCTGTCAGGTTTACCTTTCCAAATAAAGGAGAAACATTTCTTTTGAGTGTTCACTATCGTTTCTCATTCAGAGTTTGGTAGGGAGGTGAAAGGATGGTTAAGTGTTTGTGAAATCAAGCTCTTTAGAACAGTTATTTATAACAATAGGACATTTCTAGCCCGCATGTGCCTATACTGAAGTATATACTCAAAGAACTACACTATACAAAGAGTTCAGGACAGTTGGAAAGACATCAGAAAGAGTTGAGTTTTCAGTTTTGATCGGAGGCTAGAGAAGTCACTGGTGTTCCCTAGGAAGATCATTCCAGGCTGTTGTTATCTCATGAGATTATCCAAAGAGAGCTCGGAGTCAAGGATGACGCAAACATCTCTTACTTTCTGTGAGAATGAAATACCTTCTTTATCAAAATCAAGAGCTTTTAATGAGCACCGAGAGCAACGTTTTGCAGGACCCAGTAGAACTCGTTCTATCTTTGAACTGTTCAGTGTCAACATGTTGCCAAACATCCAACTCTTGGTTTCCTCACAGCACTGTCCTAGGTCGCTCAAGGCGGGTCGTTCAATACTGTGCTCGGTCCACTCCTGACTGGTAAGTATCTATGCATTGTTCACTACAGATACACAACATTTGATAGAAATCTATGTAGTATAGACAGGCCTTCATTCTTCAACGAGTACATTCATATTTAAAGGGTTAAATCAACATTCACTTTTTCAGTTTTGCACCGTGTGGACATTGCAAAGTGTCCCCTGAATAAATAGGAAAATATAACAATAAGGTGTGCGAGAAATGTAATAGTGGCACAGATGAATGCGTTCAAGATTGCAGTCGTTTAAATTGATTCACAGATTATCACTTCGATGAGTGTTTATGACGCTACCAGCTGTGACTCTTGACCACTATCTTCTGCCTGGATGCTGCGTCTGGTAACGGAGGCTGCTTCTCGCAGATTTGCCACGTTGCTTGGTGTGTCGGGTGATGCATTCGTCTCACACCTTTCTGCACACAGTATCGGCAGAGTCATCTCTAATTTGTAGACACACAGATATTTTATTCACGTCTGCCATCTGTAATTTGCAGACAGACAGATATTTTATTCAAGTCTCACCGCTGTACAACTTGTTAAAATGTGTGTAAGTGAGTTTGTGTGCGCGCGCACATAGACGCAAGACTTGGTACTGTAAGAATATGATACAGCGCTACTCATGATAAGTTACGAGAGACGCGAAAGAACACATACAAGCAGACATTTGTACATGCATAAAAGTGATAGTTTATCCATAGAAAATATGTGTTAAAAAGAAAGATGAAACTATATAGACACATTTTTGGTAGTTTGACAAATAAATTCAGACTCTTCTGCCTTATTTATGTTAAAAGAGCCGTTCTAAAATCATTAAATAGGGTCACTGTAATAAAACATGCACTTCGTCTTTAGTAAATTCATTACAGTTAAAGAACCCATCTACCGTCAATATTTGAATTCAGTTCGATATATCTGCCCACTTCAATTCGAGAATTCCACATCTATTTTTTGTGTGTGTGCAAAAGCGGAACGGTAAGTCCCAGACATAAAAGTCCCCACACAATTTTCACCACAAGAAAAATCGTAAAAGATTTATAGACACGGGGGTTACTTCTATTATCAATTTCATTATCTTTCCATAAATGTTCTTGTCACGTTTTACCATACCTTTTCATGATGGAATCTTGCATATTTGTTTAGTATTTAAACGAGTGGTGCCATTTAAAATACGCTCCATGGACAGCCAAGTTTGACAGAAAATTATGTTATATTAATATTATATTTCAGTTTTTATACCATTAGCAGAAGCCTTTCCGACATATAACATCTTTAAGAAACGATCAGACATATTTCTAAAACGACACCTCTCTCTAACTATGCAGAGTTATTGTGGGTCCCAGGAGGGATCCACCCTGTGTCCCCGTTAATAGCAACATTTGGTGCTTGTTCACCTACGCCGAGAACAAAACTAACAGCTCTGTGATGAGCTGCCTTGATTGCAGACACATTACGATGACTCCATTCAGACCATTATCATAGTATAAGGATAAGTATTAACATGCCGCGCACCTCATATTGTCTTAAACTTGACATAAGCAGTCCTAAATCACTGCTGGTAGATTTGGCTGCAGCCTTTCCCTTTGATTGTAATCACAACTGATTAAGCTCATTGAATCTTTTCACAAAACGGATTGATAAAATATGAACAATAATGAACAATAGCTAACATTGAAAAATATCAACCACTGAGATTCATGTTCGAACTTCAACACAATGTAATCGACGACATTAATACATATTGGAAGGGGTATAGTCAAATCTGAATATTTTGATAGATAAAACACCTCCCGTTTTATGTCGGGAAACCTATACGGCGGTCCGTTCTCCCATGTATCTGTCAGTTTAACAGAATGCTTCTATACCGCATCTGTACTTCAATGACAGATTTGTCAACATTAATCACCGAAGTGGAGGTGTCGGGATCGAGCCCACATGTGACAGGGTGTAAAAATTTTGGAGTAAACTTTGTATGCAGACTCTCTCCCTGTTGTCACAACCCCTAGCGTGCAGTATACAACTATGTGGAAAAGAACCCACGAATCCGTTGGTATATGAAAGATGGTGGCCACATGAATACGTGCATACACCTATTACAGCAACGGGTAGTAAACTTAGACAAAGTACTATGACTATGTGTCCCAGGCCACCCAGCTGTAATTTGGGTACCTCTTTGAGAGAGCCACAATAAACTCTGTGGGCCTAGTGCAGCAAGAGGTGTATACTCTCCAGGGAGTTGAGATTGATCATACCATGTGACGCTTAGACGGACATCCAGTGATCGAGGGGAAAACAAATACCAGCGCCTTAAGCAAGCAATAGTTGCATGGATATGTGCGCTACATAAATATCCCATAAGATAAGATCTAAAATCCTGTTCTAACATTCAGTTATATAAGTGAACTGTACATTTAAACAATTTGTTCAATTAGAATTATTTTGAAGTGGGGGAAGTTTCCTTATTGCATATGAGCAGAGAGGCTTTGGTTTTTTAGGAATATATGTATTGGCATAGATAATGATGAGTATGTAAGACGTTATACGGCCTTGTTTACGACACTCTTCCGACCTCCTTTACGGCCGTTTCACAAATACGTCGTATCCATGTCGTACCACGGGGTCCTAAATCCATGTCGTACATCGTTTAAGATGTACTTTGTTGCATAGCAACGCATACAGCGCATTTCGTGTCTTGTCCGCTAGCACGAGCGCTTGAAGTGACGTACTTTGTTTTCGGATTCCTTGTATTGCGCGGGGTCTACTCCATAGAAATCAACGTGTCATTTTAAAGGTTACATGCAACCAAAAAATCAAACATAATTAAAGTACAATTATCAATTATTCATGACATATAATACACATGGCTGCTTGTAAAAAAAATAAATAAACAGCATTATAAGCGTACAGTCGGAATTCAAAAGTGCAATATTTTGTACTTCGGCTTACTTCCCCCCGAAACAAGCCTTCGGGAGACCGAACCCAGTCATAGCAGGTGGGGGAGCACTCAACTGTAACGACGGCTTCCGACTGGAAGGTCCATTTGCTGATACGCGGAGGGCTCATTGTGTGTACAGAAAAATGATGTGTTTGATGAGCATTTTAGAAGTATGTCGAGTTACTTCTTTTATCGTACTTGATGCGTCGTTTCAGTATGGATTCATATATCGTTGTCAAACAAAATCATATGTACTAGAAGAAGTTGTTATCCATAAAGGATGTATATAGACCTGTTGGGTTTTTAAATACATGTTCTCTGAATTTGCCTTCGATCCAGTAAAAAAACCCAACTCAGTCGAGATGGTGAACAACTGCCGGGCAGGGAACAGTCATTCGAGCAAGTACAAAGTAGGACTTGAAACTGACAAGAGTTAGCACCAGTTTCCGTCAGTTCCAGTCATCCGAGAAAAATGGATGTAGTTTGTTTGCAACCCACAGACATAAAAACATGTCATGTGTACAAGTATCACACCTGTCTAATTACATAATGTGACAGAGACAGGACTCGAGTGTACGAGTCAAAAATCAATTTATTTTGTTTATGGCGTATATATGGCGTGTTAAGTTCAAATAGCTTGTGGTCAGTGATTGAAGTTGTGTATTGCATATAGTCGTTAGCAGAGAGGCAGGCAGACATATAGGTGTCAATAAACCAGAATTCAGCTTTCTGTGTGACAGAGGTTGCATACCACAATCAACAAGTTTTTGTGTGTAGATTATTTACTTGTTTGTGTACACAACCAAGATTAGACTACTGTTCACGACCTAATTTTCCGGGCAGGCATACTGTTTCAAGCTCCCCGAACCTATTCACTGCGCATGCGTTGTGGGCGCAGCGCAGCACAGCTGTTGAAACCACTTTTTCCCTCAGCGTTGGGGGAAATTTAGTGAATCGTTTGAACTCCGATTTCGCGGGCTTTTTTTCATCAACTATACAGGTTGAAATGGCATTTTTGATGATTTGTTTCGGTAAGTGCATACAGAGAGGTATCAGAATCTGCAAAGTTGCATTTTACAATGCATGTGACCTTTAATTAAAGCCAAGCAAACTGTTTGGGTTTTTTGTTGTTGTTGGGGTTTTTCAGTTTTGTTTTGTTTTTTGTTTTTGTTTGTTTTTTAGGCTTTTTTGTGAAAATTGCTAAAGTAAACATATTTTTATTCCATTCGAGTCAAGTGATATTTATTTTTGGCTTTTTACTCGCGCAAGCACACGATGACCGTTAATTCAAAAGTTATGATCACATTTATGAAGGTTCTCAAAGTGCATTACGTTCAAGGGTAAAATTTTATGACTTAGACAGAATTTAGGCCACAAATTCCATGAAAGCTGAACATTTCAAACATTTTGTGTTCCGATTGCGACGGCAGCTTCTGCACACGGTGTTTACAGGTGGCGTTGTCATCACTCTGTACGTAAGAAATTACGGGGAAAAGAAATGCCCAGAAAACATGGTACGTCGAAGCGACAGACATGGCCTACTTTGATATAAACCTTACGTTTACTGGTGTCTTGTCCAGGCATTTCATGATTATGAACGAGGGAGTGTGTTTCGGGTCAGGAGTTGTAACATCAGTGATAGTGAAATGCGATGAACTCTCTCTTACATGATCTGTCATTCTTTTCGCCGAACTGAAAATGTTCACTGAAAAGTCGTATTCGCCGCAACCAAGCCCTTTGGGAGTTCTTCCTTGCTGGACAGAGGTGAAGAGTGACGCTTTTCCCATTCACGACCCTCACGCGGTAATACTACCAACACAACAATGGTGTCAGTTGCAGTTCCAATCATGCTAGGGAAAACATTTCCACTCTGAGCTTAATCTTGAAAGATATTTTTCTACTGATTTCAAACACTCATATATCATATGAATGCTGATGTTCATATAGAGTTAGGAAAATATGCTTGCAGAAAGTAAGATATAGGAACAGATCTTACTAACGAAAAGTCAAACCTGTCCCTGCAAAACATAAACCTTACATGCGGTTATTCTGGGTGAGATGACCACATATAGACTGAGGAGCATACTTCAGGTTTATATACAGATTTCAAGCATTTAGATCTGACATGAATATTCTGAACAACAAGGCGTGTCCTATTTATCCTGTGGAAACCGATTTGTTCATTCTTGTCGATACGCAGACTTGGAAGTCTTTTCTTTCACTCCATCCACATCATTGGTAACGCGATTCCCGGCCTCCATTTTTGCTTTCCGGAAGTAGGGCGGCCTACCTTTTTATTGTTTCATCGCGCAAACGAGCTACAAATGGGATATAATTTTCAAGGGAGATAACAAACTTTATTGACCAAAGCTACAGGTTACACAACACAAAATGTTTTCCCACACACTTCTATAGTAACCTTATATTTAAAAACAAAATATTCCATGTACACATGGGCACAGTCTGGCCTCTAAGCTACAATAAAACACAAGTTGTGGCCAACTTGTCCGGCACATTTGCCAAGCACGGGAAGCTGAACACATCAACCCCCAGCTCCGCACCGAATGTCACCTACTTCAAAATATATGTACACACATAAGCCTAACCCATGGTGATAAAAATGACAGCACTAAATGCTTAAAACTGTGGTCAGTTTTAATAACAGGGTGGATGTGCTTTTAAAACACATCCATATCTTACACTATTTCATCCAATCACAGCTGTCACAGGCCTCTGTCCTTGCGGTCCTTGCTTGGGCAGCATATGATATTAATACAGTGTAGTGGAACCTATAGGAGAAAAGATGCCTCCGAGGTTTTAGTAGACAATGTAATACCATCCGCCGCTCAGGATTTCTCGACCCCGATAATTTTACATTTTCTACCAAAATCGAGGAGAAGTGTTTTCTCTAACATATATACCGTCAGTGATGGATAATTACAATGTAGATGATCATTTAATGAACCCAAGTAACAATAACTTAGGCATACGTATCTCAGTAATATATAATTCAAACCCATCCTTCTTCGGTCCAGTGGCCATGTGGTAGAGCGTCTGCCTACAGATCTGTGAGTTGCAGTTCCAATCATGCTAGGGAAAACATTTCCACTCTGAGCTTAATCTTGAAAGATATTTTTCTACTGATTTCAAACACTCATATATCATATGAATGCTGATGTTCATATAGAGTTAGGAAAATATGCTTGCAGAAAGTAAGATATAGGAACAGATCTTACTAACGAAAAGTCAAACCTGTCCCTGCAAAACATAAACCTTACATGCGGTTATTCTGGGTGAGATGACCACATATAGACTGAGGAGCATACTTCAGGTTTATATACAGATTTCAAGCATTTAGATCTGACATGAATATTCTGAACAACAAGGCGTGTCCTATTTATCCTGTGGAAACCGATTTGTTCATTCTGGTGTTGTAGTCAGTATTTACGTATCGGTCAGTCTGTCTGTCTGTCTGTCCACTCGCTCCTCCCTCCTGTATGGACCCTTGAAGGTCTGGGTTAGAATACTGGCCTTCAGTAACCCATGCTTGTTTGGACCCTTGAAGGCTTGGGCTAGACTATTCGCCTTCAGTAATTTAACCCATGCTTGTTTGGACCCTTGAAGGTCTGGGTAAGAATACTGGCCTTCAGTATGCTTGTTTGGACCACTGAAGGCCTGGGCTAGACTGTTGGCCTTCAGTAATTTAACCTATGCTTGTTTGGACCATTGAAGGTCTGGGCTAGACTATTCGCCTTCAGTAATTTAACCCATGCTTGTTTCGACCCTTGAAGGTCTGGGTGAGATAACTGACCTTCAGTTACCAATGCTTGTTTCGACCCTTGAAGGCCTGGGTTAGAATATTAACCTTCAGTAATCCATGCTTGTTTGGGCCCGTGAAGGTCCGAGTTTCCTGACAGGATTGGGTGTCAGACTTGCTGACTTGGTTGACACGTCATCGGTTCCGACTTGTGCAGAGCGGTGCTCATGCTATTGATCACTGGATTGTCTGGTCAAGACTCAATTATTTACAGACCGCCACCACATAGTGCGTGCGGCGAATAACTCACTCATCCACTTCTCCCTTCAGTTTGATCTCGTGGCTATTTTACTAACATGTTGAAGTCTGGTACTGCTGCTCTTCCAGTCATCTACTAACATTTTAAAACTGTTTACTCACTACATGACAATCTTACCCTGACGTCCCCTCCTCACGCATGCAATAGGATATCTGAATTATTTATTAATGATAACAAAAATGTCTCAAAGTAGATTTTTTTTTAAAAAAACTGATGTTAACACATGTGTTCTCGCGATACCTTTGCGTTCTTTAACATGTTTTGGGAGGGAAGGCCGCGGCGTATCATTTATTCTTTATTCATTCATTCATTCATTCATTCACCTACTTCTTTCTTTTATTGTGTTTCATTCATCCATTCTGTTACCAGTGTGTATTTTCTGTATATTTTGTTATTAATTAAGTAATAATAATTACTATTATAGTGGTAGGAATCAGGAAGTCTATATCTTCATATTTCAAGAGGGTGCATGCGAAATGGAATAATTGTATCTTTTTCCAGATGAATTCAAACTCCTCGTTGTCTAAGATAATCCTAGGTTTTGTTTACATCCACCCAGAGAGGTCCAGTAATGACTGGTGATGACAGTGGAATTAGCTCCCTTGACAATCAATTGTTTCATTTTTTCCATGACTTTAGTGACAACTGTAAATTGATATTATGCGGAGACTTCAATGCTCGGACGGCAGCTGAGAGGCATTATATCATCGATGATGATACAGACTTCCTACCAATATATGATCAATATCTTGTAGATACGTTCTCACTTACACGTAAATCATCTGATCCTGTGGTAAATAATTACAACTTTTAGAGCTCTGTAAAACGATGTGTATTCATATTGTTAATGGTCGAAAGGAAAACGACATCGATGGTATGTCTACGTATATATCAGGAGCCAGCGGAATAGACTACTTCTTTGTGTCAACTTCTTTGTTCCCATGTGTAGTTTCAATGGACGTGATGTCCCGAACCGAGTCAGACCATCTTCCCGTTGTGTGTCGACCTAGCAACATATTACCCAAGAGAACGCAACTACAGGCTGATGTGCCATGTGCGTTATATGATGTACCAAAGTATAAATTACTCAAAGAACAAACAACACGCTTCGGAGACTTGTTGCATAGCGACACAGTTTCATCTGTGTTAATCGAGCTGTGCAGAAATTATCGGACATCTTCATTTTCTGTGGATCTGAAGTATGGGGAGGCAAATCCAAACAAGAATATCACCAATCATGCCCAAAACAACCATCTTGGTTCGACAAAGGTTGTCGTCGACTAAAGTCAGAAAAATACAGGTTATTAAACAGATACAGAAGATATCAGTGCGATAATAATTTACGTCAGTATTTAAAGGCTAAGGCTGAATTCAAACATTGTTGTAGTTCTAAAAAGATATTATACGACCAGTAAATAGCGGAGCATATTTCATCTCAGGCACTAATTGGAGACTGTAAAAGTTTTTGGCAAACTGTTAAACGTGCCCTTTCTGGTAAGTCTAATATAGGTGATTCTTCAATTTCGCTGCAAACTTGGTTGTCTTACTTTTGAAATCTTCTTAACCCAGACACAGTTACCGAATCGGATTTTGATAAGACAGTGAAAGACTTTATTAATTCTCACACATGTGATACTTGTTCAGATTTTCCTGTAACTGAAGAGCTTCTTTCAGGGGAAATTACTATAACAGAAATAGATGACGCTATAAATTACCTTAAGAGTGGAAAAGCCCCAGGTGAAGATGGAATACCACCGGAGTTCCTGAAGTGTTCCGGTGACTTACTCTTGTACTATCTTTATGCTTTGTTTAATAAATTTATGAATCTGGAAACTTTCCCTCAGATTGGACTATAGGTATGATTGTTGCACTTTATAAGTAAGGAGATAAGACAAACCCAAACAATTACAGGGGGATTTCTATATTGAACGTTATAGGGAAAATATTTACAACTGTCTTAGAAAAACGTTTGAGGACTTGGATTGAACTGAACGATTTAATATCCGAAGCCCAAGCTGGCTTTAGGTCTAGTTACTCTACCACTGACAATATATTCACTTTACAAGCATTGATTTCTAAATATCTGTGTAAACCACGTGGTAGGTTTTATTGTGTATTTATTGACTGCAAGAAAGCCATTGACTATGTAGACAGAAACAAGTTATTATTTAAATTAGCACTAAAGGGTTGCCATGGGAAAATGTTTCATTTACTTAAGAATATGTATTCATCAGTTAAGTCATGTGTGAGATCAAACTCAAAAAGAACCAGTAACTTTATTACTTCAGCAGGTGTTCGACAAGGATGTGTTCTCAGTCTTATACTTTTCACCTTTTTCATAAATGAGCTTGTAACTGAAATGTATGATAAATGTGATTATGGTATATTTGTCACACAAAATATTTATGATATAATGCTACTTTTGTTTGCTGATGATGTTACAATGTTCTCTTACACTGTTTCAAAAGCAATTGAATGTGCTCCAATCTTTCTGTGAAAGATGGGGGTTCCAAGTCAATTTAGATAAAACTAATGTTATTGTATTCAGAAATGGAGGTATCGTTGCTAAACGTGAAAGCTGGGTTCTAAACGACATAACTCTAAAAATTCCACCATATTATAAGTATCTAGGTATTCTGTTTTCATCAACGTTAAATTGGGCAAAAGCGTGTCAAACGCTAGCAGCTCAAGCATCACGTGCAATGATACCTCTGTACACATTATTTCGAAAAAACACTTGCATATCCTTTTCTGCGGCTTGTAAAATATTTGATAGCAAAGTTTCACCAATTTTGCTGTATGGGTCTGAAATATGGGGGACAAGATACTTTGAAGTTTTAGAAAAAGTTCACACCCAGTATTTAAAACGTTTCTTACATGTTGGCAAATTTGCATCAAATATGGCTATACTTGGTGAAACAGGGCGACACAAGATGTATGGTTTACACAGACAAGAGTTATAAGATACTGGATAAAAATACTCCATATGAATTGTACTAGATATCCATACCAATGCTATTTAATGTTGAAAAAATTAGATGATGCTGGAAAGCAAAACTGGGTGTCAAATCTCAGAAATTTACTGTTTTGCACAGGCTTTTCACACGTTTGGTTATTACAAGATGTGGGTGATTCTATCATGTTTACAAATATATTCAAACAACGGTTGAAAGATATTGATTGCCAAAATTGGCATAGTTTTATATGAACTTCACACTATTTAAGTAATTATAGTAGCATTAAGTCCATGCTGCAGCCTGAAAAAATATTTAATGTATCTCTCAGATAGGTCTTTGATAAGAGCCTTATGTAAATTTAGAATATCTCTTCATGCTTTTAATATTAACAACATACGTAGAAACAAAAATGAGCAGGTATACAAATCACTCTGTTTACAGTGTGATCTCAACGTTATGGAGGACGAATTTTACGTTCTGTTTATTTCTGAAAAGTATCATGATCTGAGATTAAAATATCTCCCAAGCCTATCCAATGTAAAGCACTATTCAATGAAACTCTTGCGTAATACATTAAACACAAATAATGAGGATACCTTACGAGCTCTCGCAATTTTTCTTAAAAATGTGTTTATATTGAGGCATCAATGGAAATAGAAATATTGCTGTATTGTTTACCACGTGACATGTGTTCTGTCAAACATAACTGTATTCTAGGCTATGACGCCGAATTACTGAATAAGTGTATATCGAAGATTATTATTGGGTCACAACATTTAGTGGTTTCAGTAATAATTATGATGGGTCACATTTCGTTTTAATAGATGGTCAACACTTTTAGGATTCTGGTATATATATGATCCTAGTTTTCTATGTATTTACTTCCGGGAGACTTGTTCGAGGGTATTCTACAGTGTTGACGATATTCGAAAGTGCCCGAAACTTTCGGGAAATGACTTAGTATATATAAAAAGGCTGGTTACCGTGTTGAGGGCGACACTCATTCACATCACTGGAGTTACATCATCTGCAGCCGTCAACGCCTTATCTACATCATCCGCTGTCAGACCGATCGCTGTGTTTACATTCTGCATCGCACTAAGACTTTGGTGAGTTTGCTATATTGTATTTTGTGGACCCATTGATTTTGTCTCACTTATATTGTATTTGAAATCTGTATTGTGACTATTGACTTGTTACTTTGTATACCTTGCTCTCGTTGCGTAATAATAGATAATTTGAACGTTTATGACTTGTCTTTGTTCTGTTTTGCTGGTTCACAAGGGGATTTCTCACATAGTTTGTCACGGTAAATTCTTAATCGTAACATTTCATTCACATAATTCTTGCTCTTAATTCTGTCTATAATTCATTCATTCATTCATTGTAAAATCCCGACTGATACAATAAACTGGCTGAAGTTCTGTTAAACACAGCTGAAGTAGCACTGGGAGCGAGGTAAGTCACTATGTGCGTTGGAGCATGACGAGGCACACGTTAATTAGTACAAATGGTAAAGAAAGTCAGCGAGTGACCTATCCCTGCGGTTCACTCCCAAGCATCAGACGTTCCAATTGTGAAATGGCTCAATCATTAGACAAATCAGTCAAGTGTGACCAGTGTTACTGCCTGGCCTTACCTACTAATTAATGAACTGCCCCAAACTCTGGGCAGGGTGAGTAGGCCGATCCCAGCTACTCAAGTTTGTTAACTGAAACATCGCCGGACAACACTCCCTGTGCTATCACAGACCAGAGCTGATGCTCACTAAGGACACTGGACCACAACCAGAGATTGCAGAAGGTTTCTTCTCTGAGGAGATGGCAAGGAGGACAAGATCATCATCTTTTCGACTGATGAGCAGTTGAGATGTCTGGCCGAAGCTGGCACACTCTACGTGGACGGTACATTTTCCTGCTGTCCTCATTTTCTGGAATCAACTCTACACCATACATGCCCGCACTGGATACACCATGTACCCGCTGGTCTTCGCCCTGCTGCCCAACCGACAACACACAACATACACCAGGATGTTCACCCTACTGAAGACAGAGATCCAGCAGAGGTTCAATCGACCCCTAGCTCCAGCCAGCGTTCAGACCGACTTCGACATGGCTGCCCTTCGAGTTTCCTGCAGCAGACATCAACGGGTGTTTCTTCCACTACACCCAAGCCATCTGGAGGGAAACCCAGGATCTCGGCTTAGCTGTCCAGTACAAGGAAGATCCCCAAGTACAGAGCTGGATTCGAAGAGCGGCTGGACTTCCCCTACTTGATCTTCCTTATGTGCAAGATGCCTGGTTGGAGACGATGGACGCTGCACCTGAAGTAGCACGGTCCCAGGAGTTCAACGACTCCATGGTGACAACAAGGATTGACGACGACGGCCGCTTCATCACCACACAGTTGGCCCCAGGACAAACAACAACCTTGAGGGATTCCATGCCCGTATCAACAGAGGTCTACCTCATCAGCATCCCAGTCTGTATAGATTTGTGGACCTGATACAAGGCATTGAGAAGTCAGAAGGCGCTAGGATGTAGCAGATTAACTTTGGTGCTGCTCCCCAACCCAGGAAGGAAGTCTACAGAGAATCCGAGGGGAGATTCCTTCGTCTGAAAGAAAAGCTGACAAGTGGACAGAATACATCCATTGAATTCCTGGATGCTGTAGGACATCTCTTGAAACTTGGCTACAACTATTGAACTGTGAAGGTGATTGTGACTGATATGTAAATATTGCATGTAAAGTGAATAGTGCTATAATTATTGTATACATTATCTATATAATATTGTATTACTGACTGACATATATGTAAATAGTAAATAGTGCTATACCTTTGTTGGTGCATACATTACTTAAAAAGATTGTGATGTAAAATCATCAAATCATCATATTTTACATTTGATAATTTGATATGTAAATAATAAAAGGGCGAAGGTTATTAAAACTTTCCTGGGGTTTACTAAGTGTTTATTGTTGTGGTCTGTTCCATTTTACTGAAATGTAAACACCGTCAGGTAACTAAAGCTTGACTAACCAACCATGACTAATCTGATAATTACCCGTCTGACAGTCGACGCGTCTGACATTTGGGAAGATACCATCCCTGCTGTAGATTATCCCTGCAATAATATTGTCACTTCGACCACAACCTCGAGTAAGAAATCGTTATGTTCACGCAAAATCCTTTTGGTCAGCAATGTGTAGTAAGTAGTCTTCATTTTATAAGTCGATGAAAAACAAATCCCAATAGCATTTTCTATCCTGGAAGCGAGGTAGGGGTGAAAAATCCGATTTAGAATATACCACAAGCTTCCACAACGCTGACTTCGCACACACCAACAACCAATTTAGCACAAACCATGTGCATAGTGACACCATCACCCGATCGCAAGGAGCAATTAACGGCAACACAACAATTCCATATGTCTTCGTTGACGTCTAGAATCAGCTTCCTACACATTTGCTATGCAACTAACTGAAAATCGTTCCTTCTATGGCGTCACTGCAGGGCTCTGGCGACAGAGTTGCGTAACCTATTTGTGGTTTCATTGGCGAGCGAGATAAAAGCAGGCGGCTTTTGGGTAACATTTAATCGCTCGGTATGAATTAACCACACGTTTTCAAAGAATGATTGGCGTTCCGCTTGTGACTAACCACAAATCTTTCATATGTAATGGTTAAAGGTGTATACAAAAGTGAGTTTATTCGTTCTTTAAGTATCCTTTTCAAGCGTTGAAGGGGATACTATCTGAATTAAATACAGAAATAACTGCTGACGCTTCTCCTTGCATGCTTCATTGAGCACGATGGGAATATGACTGCTTACTCTGATTTGGCGAAAGGAAACTTTAACGGATGTTATTAAACGGAACAACTAAACGAGGACTTAAAATTAGATTTCTCACAACAATGGAAGTATCTGCTTGTTGGCGTGTGTTCTAGATCCAATGATTCTCAATGAATATTGCACTGTCCTTGAATGGAAACTATTCGGTCAATATACTAGTATACTTCCCATAAAATGTTTTGACTCACTGGTATAAATGTGGCCACTTCAGTCAGCTGTTATAACCTAGACAGTGCAAACTAGTCTAAAATGTTTAAAGGTACTTTTTACACATGAACTGATGTATAGTAATACAAATTCGTTGTGTATATTGAATATTGTCATGAGTTCAAGAAATGATGAAATTCGGTGAAAATTGTAAAATCCTGACTAAACGTTACCTCGGAACCCTGGTGCATGACCCGCTTGCAATTCACGTGCATTCATGTGCATAAAGTGTGCAGTTGGTTCCCTTACGTTGGAGAAGTACATTTTTAATGTAAATATAAACGCTGAAGGTCCTCTTGCCCACATAACACTCAACACAGGTATACAAATAGGAGACGTTTACGTGACGAAGACTGGGACAAGACTGATTACATTCGAAATACGATCGCTCGTCACAGTTCATGAGTCCACGTGCTGGCGCAGGCTATTGTTGGTATTTGGGCGATGCTGTCCAGTTATCGGGAACTACCGCACATCTCTCGCCTCTCAAGAAATGTCCGGCACGACTTGATCAACACTTACGACGACTGTTTCTCTCGATGAACGATCAGATGACTTAACTTGTAGGAACTCACCATAACACTTGGATACCACAAGTCTTGACTTGAAATGTTGTTTCTTGAACTTGTGTCCTCCTGATATTTTAACTGCAACACGATCACCAACATTAAACATCCTTGACACTCTTTGAGTTGTCTGCTCCTGACGATGAAATTTGAGATATATGAGATTTGACACATATCCCACACCTCCACACAGCAATCTATCTCTTTCTCAACAGAGGAAACATCGTCTGACACCAACTGATGAATCAAACTGTTACGACCAATCATAACAAAATAGGAGCGAAACCCGTTGTACGATTTAACAAAGAATTGTATGCTAACACAATACAATTTCAGGCAAAACACTGTCCCACGTTTTGTCACGCTATGCTGTTTTCACTAAGGACGTTTTAAATTCAACTGGATTAGCCTAATTCCTTACTTGGAAGTAACCACACTAAAGTCTTTTGATGTAAAGACAGTACCATTATCCATATGTAAAACGCTTGGTGGACCAAATATGGAAAACATACGCTCAAACGCTGTTGTTGCACTAGATGTCGTTGCCGCATAGACAGGAAAGGCGAAAAACATCCTACTCAAATCATCTAAACATGTAAACACATACAAATAGCCACAAGACGAACGTGAAAGTGGGCCAACAAAATCACGAAGAAGAACCTTCCAAGGACGCGAAGCAGTCACAGTTACACCTAATGGAGACCTTAGTATACATAGGCGCTCGACTCTGATATATATTTGGAAGTATGACCTAAATATATAAGACACAGAAAGATGTGACAGAAAAATGGCTGCCCGGCTCGCCAAGGCTCGTTTTAGGTCTGACAAACGCTTCTGTCGCTTTGATCGTTGAAAAGACTACACAATTTATACTCCGTTGTCTTCTGTGAAGTACCTTGCGTATCACTAACCTGCTGAATTTATTTCCATTTAAAGCTTTCACAAATAGTAGTATATACAATGACAGTTCTGGACCACTTTCAAGAAAAGTCTCTACAAAGCCTTATTTACTAAATAAGGCTTTGGTTGGGCTATTAGCTCTTGCTACTATTACCCCTACTACTTAACGTGTGTTGGAGGTAACACTGTGCCGTACGGTACGATCAATAATTCTTCTCTTACAAACCCCCTACCCGGCCCATCCCTCAAGTAGTATAAGTTAGGTTCGTCGGCTTTCATATCCACTTTATCTATGTTGTAAGTTTTGACTGACCATATAGGATCGGTGGCCCGCTTACGGCTATCACCCTCGTGTTCCCCCGGCTGGTATAGATAACCCCACTAGGGCCCTATCTGGTATCTGTTTCTCCTTCCCACGCAATGGAGCGGCCGACTCTGCAACTATTGATTTTAGTTTGATAGCGTCTGCCGGTTTCTTACCGGTGAGACGGGTGACTTCATGGTTGATTGCCGACACCACCTTGGGTAACCTCGTGACCCATTCAGTCGATCGTTTTCCAGGGGTGACCATCTCCCTAGCATACTGATGGCCGAACAAGCGCTCAGCCAAAGTCCTATTAAATCTCTCAACTATGGCTTGGCTGCAATGGGCTCCGGCCGTGCCACGCCTGACCTTTGTATCGTGTTTGGCTAGCAGTTGTGACACGGCACCCATGAACTCCCGTCCGGGGTCAACTTGCAGCTCTGTTGGCCACGTCAGCGGACTGCGTTTGTATATGCGTTCGAATCCTCTGGCTACCTGGGCCGAATCTTTCGTGGTCAAGGGTTCGGCTTCCTTGTAACGACTGGCTACGTCCACTACGGTTAAGGCATACTTGTACCTCTTGTCGTGGGGTAGGAACAGTAGGTCTGCCTGGTGAAAGCTATTAGGTATGTTAATACCGAACCTCCTTCTAGGCACGTAGCGTGGTGCCGGCAAATAGATCTGCCACAGGGCTTGTTTTTCAAGCCACGCTTTGGCTTCCTCCGGGGGTACTCGCGCTATTTTAGCTAGCTTATCTACTGCGCTAGCTCCTTTCCAGTACCCACGCGGGCTGTAGTAAATAGCCTCAAATTTTTTCATGTCCATACGCGTATGTGTTTATCCCATCAATAGCTATCCAACGTTGTGTGTCCATAGGCGACAGGGACGTCTTGTTTATAGTCAGTCCGTATATCTTATGTCCATCACTTCTAAGTGTGTTCATTTTATGCCTAAAGGTACGGGTCTTGAACAGGGCTTCCTTGAATCTGGCGTGTTTGATGTGTTGTTTCACCACATACTTCTTAACCCCCTTAGCCTTCCGGATCTCACTATTGTCGGCTTTCAGTATGGAGTACATCTTAGGTCTCAAACCTATGTACTCGGCTATGGGCGTGCCAGCACACTCGTCCTTCATCTTACCTAGGACCTTTTTATTTACCGTACTGTGTATGGCATGGGTCTTAGGGTAGTCGCTGGTGTCGTATAAATCGAGGTGTTTTTTCATGTCCTCGTACACGTCCTCGGTTCGAATCTCCATCAGCAGGGAATCCGTGTCAGTGTACGGCACTTCACACCTGTCACCGTACTGTTTCTTTAGCTCGTTGTAGTAAAAGTCGTACATCAGGTGTTTGGATAAATCGAGGATGCTCATCCCCACGTAAACAGGCCGGTTGAATTTTATGTGACTTTTCTTCATGTGTAGGGCAACCAGGTTGTCTGTGAATATCTTACTACGGTTGAATGCCGGACTGGCTATCAATCTCCTGAGCTTGTCTTCCTCACTCGACTGAACCAGCTTCATGGTCACGCGTTTCCTCAGGTTCTCCATAGTCTTACCAAACACCGAGTTGTTCATGAGTTTGTAGAGATTTTTCTCAAAATCACTGGTGGCTTTTTTTCGTAGGTCTGTGTTCATTCTGATGTAGGGCTCCATCCATGGGCTCTGGTCGAACATGAGCACCCTATGTATTTTGGTCAGCCTCATACCCAACGACAGGTACAGCTGTAGGTTGCGATAGTTAACGATGTACTTGGTCTTATTCCTTAAGTTAGGCACGAGTTTTTCAACGTCTGTCACACGCCCACCTAACAAGTTATGTTGGTACTCAGACATCCAGTCTGGGTTAACCCTCATACGTTCGGGAGCCAGGGGGTAGCTGTTGTGTGATGTGTGTAATTCCTTGGTATACTCTAAGTCAACCTCGAGGATATAACCTTTGTTCGAATCTGGTGCAACCCCCATAACATCAACGTGGGGTACCCATTCGAATCCCCCTGTAGGTAGATACTGGCTCATGGCCCAGCCGTACAGGTTGTTTGCGTCGAGGTAGAGAATGTGATTGGTTGGTTTGTTAGGATCGTAACCTTTCACGTATTGATTATTTGCTTTCGCGTATCGTTTGGATGCCATGGAAATCCCACCTCGCAAGCCTTTCTCAATGAATAGGTGCATGTCATAATCTGTGAGCAATTCCAAATTAACTCCGGTCTTTTTAAGCAAGGCATCCCACGACAGACCTGGGCTGGTGTAATACCATGCGGGGTCGAGTTTATACTGCTTGAAACACGTCCGCCTAAACGTTTCAAACACGTCGGCTAACAGCAGTACATCTGTCCTCAAGTACAGGTCGTGATAATCACCCAGGTTCTTACAACCCAGTTTATTCCATACGTTAGTCGCGTGCGAGTAATCATCTCGTGAGACGGACGCCTCATTCAGCTTGCTATAAAAGCAGTCAATAGGGGGTAGTCTGGTCTCGGTGAACTTGGCCCAACTATCCATGTACTCATAGGGGTACACACCCTTCCTCATAAGCAGGGGTCTAGTCTCGGCGTCTGTGTATCGATCGGTGATAGGGAAGGTATTGTTGGCCTTGACCAGACTGTCGAGTGACGACAGGAGGAACTGAAACGAGTCAATGAACCTAAGTCCGTTTAAGCTGAAGGAGATGTATCTCTCCATGTTGTTGGGGATGCACGTTATATTACCATCGATTTTCGCGATGGCCTGCATGATCAAGTGTGAGTCGTACCCTCTCAAGTTGTGAAAGACAACGGGGATGTTTATTGTCTTAGGGTTGATTTTAAGCTTGAGGTTGCACGCGTTGTGAGCGGCGCCTCTATACTTACCAGTTATGTGGCAGTGATCTCTCACCGAATCACCGTTAAGTGGTGAGTCACACACGTGACAGTTAGTGCTACTAGCGTGGGCTAGCCTGTCGACTCGGGTCAGACGCATGGGAGCGATTTTATACAATGCATTCCTAATAATTTTTTCTTCCTCCTGCAAACACTTTAGAAACCTTTCAGCCGCGTCAGGCCCCCTATACACTACCGGAGCTTTCGTTTCCCCGTCACAACGGACGACAATGTATCCAAACGAACAGGCTTTATGCTCTTGTGTCTTGTGGGTGAATGGAGCCTCGCCGGCGACACCACTGGGGGAATCCCCACCCACAACCAAGGCTTTGAAGTCGGCGTATATGATATAAGGCACAGACATGTGGTTCTTGTGGTTACTGAATTTTAGGATATTATCACCTTCCTTAGGCATGTCGACTCGTATGGCCGTCTGCCCCACACCTTGACAATCATCCCGGTGGGATTCTAATAAATCAGCTCGACTGAAACCGTGTAGGCATCGTACACAAAAGTGTTTTTCCCCATCGTGTTTCGACTGGTCGTGCAACAACCGGCTGAGATGTTTTATCCACGTGTAGTGATACTTTTCACCTCGTTGGATCATGAATATATTGATAACTTGGCGATCCTTCACCGGGCTGACCCTGTGTACTATTGTTGTGTTACCTTCGTGCCCAAAGACATTTATAGCAAGATTATTCTGTTTTTCTACTTTAGTGATCTGGGATATGGGGGTGGGTTCATCTATACCATCCCAGTTGAGCCCATCGTCTTGGGGATAGCTAGAAAGCCTATCTGAATGAGTGCCAGCTGGAAATAAGGCTGACCTGATAGCTAACCTCAGGCAATCGTTTCCTCTATTCTTAACGTTTACTATGGCATGTTTGTTCCTATAGTAGGGAGGCAAGGCTAGGTATGACCCGCCTCTGAACGGCACGTAGTTAGCTATGTCTAGATAGACATTATCGATTTTATCTACAACCCACCCGGACCCCAAGTGTGTGTAGCGTTCTAGGTATTCTCGTATCTGCTGAAAACTGGTATCGATTGATGTATCAATGGTCTCTGTATGTGTGACGACCTCTTGTTGACCTCGGAAGTAAGGCTGAACATATTCAGTGGTACTCCCAACCTGCTTATCGAGCGACATTTTCACTGTGATCTGAAACTTGATACTTCCTAGGTTATTTAGTTCCTGGTTGACCTTATCAGCTACCAGAGGCTTGATATCTGTAATGTCTATGTTTCTATCAACGTGCATGCGCCAACCTCTCAAATAGTTGCCTACAGCGCGCTCAGTGCGCACGAACTGCAGGTCAATAGCTCTATTCTGTCGTAATAATTCTAAAAGTTGTGGTTTTCTCATACGGGAATACCCGCCTAAACCCAAATCGTGTGCCTCGGCTTTCAGTTGTTTTACAGTGGGACGTGCTACGGGGGCATGTGATAACAATGCTGTTAACCCAGCTCTCCCCAGGTTTGAATAACCCGTGTATCCAAGCTGTTTTGCTTGAGCTTTTAATTGTTTTACTGAAGGAGGGGCTTCTAAACCTAGTAATCTCAACAATGCTGACTTCCGCATTCGAGAATACCCGATCACACCTCTCTGTTTTGCGACCCTCTTCAGCTCGCGTACAGTAGCCATAGTGTTTACACCTAAGAGAACCAATGTCTAATTGGTTCACAGTAAAGGGAGGTAACCCTTAAGTGGCTGTTTCACTCACTGGAGTCTATCTTGAGCAGTCGCTTACGTTCTTTTATGTAGCCCTTTTTATTCTCGTAGATGAGTTGATGTCTGACTACGTTCGCTCCGTGAGCTTTACATAGACAGTAGTGTCCTTTAACCCCGATACCACACACAGAACACGTGTAGTTAGGACTTCCCATATGGAAACAACAGAACCCCTGATTCCTGCATTTCCTACCACAGGCCTCGGTCTTCCCCATAAGTATGTATTCGCATCGGTATGGAGCGGGTCTCATGTTTACTTATATAGGTATTTTAATTTAATTGCTTCGCAACCAACGCAGTAGCTGCTATACCCAACACTATGAAGCCCAGTTCACGATTCATTTGTCCCTTGGATGGTGTGTAGTACTGAGCGAGTGTGGGTTTATTGAGCGGTTCCAATTGTTTACCAGTTAGTAGGTAGTATTCTTTCATTGCTTCATCGACATCGTTGAATGTTTGAACGGCATGGTTTTCACGCTGGAGTTGTTCATTAATGAAATCGATCCTCTGGAGGTGTTTTTTAGCGTACTCAGCCTGTGCTCTTTGTAATTTCTCAGTAGCGAGATCGTGCCGCTTCCTTTCTTCCTGTATTTCAGCCGCGTGATCATCTCGTAGTTTCGAGAAGAGGAAATTACTCCCGGAAAATGCCAGGGCATTCACTAACGCCCCACCGACCATCATAGCTATCGTGGCCATCCCTATATTTATTTCATTATATTATCAGGTATTATTCCTTGTTTTACTAGGATGTCTTTTGTGGCCATCGCCATACCAAGGTTCATTATGAGCATACCCATATCCTGCAGGTTGAAATCTAGCTTGATAGTTGGTTGTTTAAGCACCATTTTAGTCAACCGAGCGTACCCTACGGCTAGACTGGCGACCACTGTGGCGTGGTATGCGTCGTTGACGAACGTTTTCCCCTCAGACATTATGTATATGATATAAAATATTTAAATTATAACATGATATGCGGGTCTACCGTGGGGGTGGGGGGCTCACTGTTGGGTGGGGGCTCACTGTGGGAGGGTACCCCCACGTATAACCACGAGATAGCCAAGGCAGCAGTTACACCTACAGCCAACAACAGTCGGGGGTTGGTCACTTTATGTTGGTTACACCACCGTTTTTTACCGGCAGCTACTCTCTTAGGATTCTTCTGTCTGGTTACTGTTTGTGAAGGGGTCACTTCCCTCACTGTTGGGGGTGTGGGGGGTATCACCTCGGGAGGGGTTTCCCTCACTGGTTCCTGTGTCACTTCCGTCACCTCGGGAGCAGCATCCATCTATACTATTATTATTATTCTTTCTCTCAAATTGACAATGTTTTGCTGTGATAATCGCCGCCGTCACTGGAGCCAACAACATACCATATTTGTGGTACAGCCCGCAGCTGATAGAGCTCATGGCGTGTTCGATAAAAGGGTCTTTCTCGAGGTCCTCCCACAGGTAAAGTCGGCGGTCTGGTGGAATGGGAAGGAAGTGTGATACAATACCGGTGTATATCTGGGTCATAGCCGATCCTATTGTCTTTGTCATTTCTGCTCCGAGCCGGGACTCGTATCTAGCGTACAGCTTATCGATTTCTTCGGCTGACATTTTGTGAATTTTATCCGGAGTGTAGTCTCCAAAGTAATGTTTGGCTTTGCCGCCAACAGCCAACGCCACCAGTTTCTCTCGCTTGGGGGAATCCCCCACACCCCCAGTGGGGGTACCCCCAGACAATTGTTCGAGCAATTCCTCACACTCCATCTTATAATATAACAAGTAAGATTTACTTTTAACTATATAATACCCGATGCAGACAAAACACAGAGAAATGAAGGTTAAGTTGCACACGCCAAACACTTCAAATATCATAGCTATATGCTTAGCTTTGCTTAGCTTTAGCTTAGCTTTGCTTAGCATACTATATATGCTACTGGTTGGTCGGTCTTGAGCACGAGCTTAGCGTGTTTAGTTTCAGCGAGCTGTTTCTTCACCCGTTCCCGTTCTAATTTGCTCATCACATCGTTCTCTCTCAAACACTCCTCGAACGAATCCCTGTCCTTGCAGTGAAATAAGGCCAACCATCGCGTCTGCTCCCTGAGGTCTTTCAACACCGAGTTGAACTTCTGCGTTAGCACCCAGACGCTGTGATTTGCATGCCGGCCGGAGAAGGCCAGGTACGATAGCATGTCTCTCTTTTTTGTTATCTCGCGATTAGCGCTGCAGTCGTCCAGTATGAACAGCGTCGGTTCCCCTTTAAATTTCTCGTGAAGAGCTTTCAACCAGTCCTGCAGGCGTGTTCCAGGGTCGATTTTGTGTACGTCCGGGTCCGTCATCACCCAAGGTCGCGCGTACGTTTTATTCATGCTCAGAGTAGGGCACATGATAACGATGTTATCGAACACATCCTTGTAGTAACCCTCCAACATATCCAAGACGAAAACGGTCTTCCCACAGCCAGTCTGCCCGCACACTATGGCGCAGTGTGGGTCAGTGGGGAGTTGGGGGTACCCCCGGGGGGTGTGAGGGTCTCCCCCACTAGTAGATGGCTTGCACGAATCTCCCATTGTCTATATTAAGTTGCGCGTCCATAATAACGTACAGATATAATTTCAACTTACCAGCGGGTTGAGCTTTCTTAGTAATCTGGATGGTTATCCCTTCGCTGCCGTTATCTATACGGCGCCCGCTACCGTGCAGTTTATCATCATCCGTGGATCGCATGTCCAACCATAGGGCGTACTTGGTGGTCAGGTATTCACCGATCTGCACGGAGCCGAGGTCCAGGTCCTTTGTTATATAATCCCCCACTGGTAGCTTTTTTATCTCATCCCACTGCTGGTGTGGCCTCATACCATGACTGAACAGCTGGTTGGGCACGCCCTCGATGGTCACTTCCACCTTTTCAATCTCGGGGTTGAAAAACTTCTCGCTGTCCCTCCGGAATGGATCGTAATACTCCACGGGGACGACCAGGATACCTTTCATCGATCGCGCCGGCACGTTCAGGTTGATATTCCACACAGTGTCGCTCTTATCTCGCACGACTGATCTATGCCTCAGTACGTGATCGTACAGGATAGCCATCTTCCCAGAGTACTGGCTTCGAACCTGCCTGGCCAGCTCCGGGCTAGTGACCATGTCGAACTCCAGAGAGATGTTGTCTATGGTATAACTGGCCTCATCACCGTTCGGCGTACGCACTACTTTGCTATAGTCGTTAAACGTGAGCTCGTATTCAAGCCTATCACCCAGCGCGGCCTGGTAAAACGGCGCGTGTCCCGTGAGCAACTCGAAGTCGAGCGGCACGCAGAATCGATTCCCGTATGCTCGAGCGATGGCCTTTTCACCGTCCGATAGCTTGTCTTGCTGGTCTTGCGTGAAGACATACCCTATGAGCGCCCGGGTTGATTTGCTGATACCCTGGTACACATCATTGACTCGTTCTCCCTCGCTTTTCCAGAGATCCCTGTAGCAGTGAAACACGTCGCTGTCGTCGATGCTCAGCACCTCGTTACCGCTGATCTTGACGGTCGTTTTCTTGATGATAGCTCGACCCACGTTACGCACTAGCTCGCGTTTGTCGTTGTCGGAGGTCAACGTGATATTGAACGCCAGGCGAACAGTGCCTGGTACAATGAGGTCATTCTCACCAAGGTTTGGAAATCTAACCAGCAGAGTTTGATTCTGGTCTATCTTGCTGGGATTGTTGGTGATGGTCACCGACTGGCGCACGGCTCTGGCGCCTAATGGCTCTCTCAATCTTCTGAAAGGATCTAATTTTCTGCCGTACATTGTTATATAAATGAAATATATTTTTAATACTAATGGATGAAGACATAGATATGACGGAGATGTCGGGCGATAGTGCCCAGGCATTCGATGATGACCAGGAGACCTCATTCAGTACGGGCCTACAACCGGCTGTCGACGCAGTTGAGACCTCATTATCGAAGCAAAGGGCCGAACTCATTAAGGGTGCCGTCGACGATTATTACAACAAAGTTGAAAAGAAAGACAACATCAAGGCGCCGGGAAGGTACTATTCCGATTTTACCATCATCGATGGCGCGCTGCGTTTGAAGGCTCACCCGGGGAGCGAGCTCATGCAAAAAAACTCGAGAGAACCGCTTGCCTTATCAACACTGAAAAATCGATATGGGATTGACTTTATCCGCGATAAACTAGGCTTCAGAGATTACGGTGGCGCGCGACCTAAGATTCCTCCGAAGTTAGTTCAAGGTCTGGAAGGTATCAGGGACGCCATATCAGATCAAAACATGACTTATGATATTAAAAAAGTGTTGGCCGACTACGAGAACAAACCCTTCCCGGGGCTCGAATTTACCGTTCGGGAACTG